>NC_133778.1:30541129-30795290 GCF_003597395.2 Chelonoidis abingdonii | reverse complement strand
TGTTGCAATCCAGGTGTCAGGAATACAGACATTAACATAGAACAATTGCACCGTTTAAGGGCAATTGTTGAAGTATTAGCCTTAGATCGATAAGAGTAAGGAAGTGGGATATGCATGCTGTGCCCCAGGTGATTTTTACTGTTTTTTGCTTTCTTTGTTCCTTTATTTAATTCCCGCTCTTTTATCCATATAAATAAGACTGTTTAGGCCTTGCATGGCTGCTCACATTATCTGGGTGTATTAGCAGAGCGCTGTGCTAATAAAACAGAGTGGTCTGACAAACTGTGAGTCCTGAGTCTAACTGACAACAAAAATGGCTTTGTTGTATGGATGGGTGCAGGGTTAAATCGATCTAACCCTGCTACATTCGACCTAAACTCGTAGTGTAGACCAGGGCTAAATCTTGCCACATCTTCCTTCAGAATATCTGTAAGATCTTGGCCTTCCCCCTAATATAGACACAGCTACATTTTTACCCAGGCCCTAAGGTTGTGTTTCATCTACTGCAATCTCTTGTAGACTGATGAATTACTATCATGTCTGAAATTTAAGTCGTAGATGGAGAGCTCTGAAGACTGCAGGAGCTACTCCCTGAAAGGGACTGCCAGACATAATACCTAAGAGAAAAGAAGTATTCAGGTAAGGGAAACAAATTTTTTATTATTGCTTTCATATACTTACAAGGTTGGTTTAAAAAAAGATAAGTCTGATACAATTTTTTTTGTAAATGAACAATTGTAGATATGCCAGAGGTAGTCCTACCTCAATGATTTGCCTTAATACAATATTATTCCCCTTTGGAAGTCATCATCTCCAACAACCGGTTTTGTCTTTCAGCATTCATTTCATATTTTTTGTACATAACTAATAATTGCATATTAGTAAACCAAAACCTTAGTTTAAAAAGTTTAAGGTGGCGAGTGGGTCCAACCAATATCCACAATAACTTATTTAAAAAAAAACAATACTTTTTAAAGGCCAAATATTAGAACATTTGGAAATGAACACTTAAGGGATCCAACCATTTCCCCAGGGCCACATAATCTTTCATCATTCATCAGCTCAAAGGGGGAAGCAGGTAGCAGACAGAGCTAGAAAGTCTTTTATAGACTCATGTTCCTCATCTTTACATCACTATATGCAGGGATGCCATATTTAATCCAACCATTCACGAGAAAAGGTGAAAAATCAGGAGATCCTAAGGGAGAAGACTAAGGTGCAGAGAGATGCACATTTTTTCCCATGCCTGCTCAGCTGGATTCAGCAAGTAGTTATTAGTGGGGGCTTCATGATATTAGACTAGAGCATGAGATCTGGAGAGTCTATTTTCCACGTCCAAAAGGAGTGGCATTAAACCATCCCTGGCTAAAATTAAATCAGATTTTTGTTTCTTCAAACCTTCATCTCTATGAAGTCATTACTGATGACAATGAATTAATTATACTGTTCTGTAGAGAATGACATTAAAGTAATTAAATAAGGAAAAGTAAATTAGATTTTGAAAATTCTTTTAGTTTTGATAACACACAAAGATCTTTAGCCTGATCATTCCCTTTTAGGTTTGGGAAATCTTTCACTGTTGTACAATTGTGCAAATATTTCTCTCTTCCTCTTACTCCCCAGCTATGGAAGTTTCTGAGATAAGGACACGTCCATATCTCCCTACAGCCTACTATAGTTGGCTAATCTGTTTATTGAAGGCGAAATAATAATTGTAAAATTATAGTATGGCCTTTAAAAAAAACAAACTGCGCTCACAGTTCAGAATTACTTTTTTGGTGAAATTTTAAGATAAAATCTAATGTATAAACTTTAGAAGGCACTGATCTTGTCCATACAATGGGTAAAATTCTAGCATCACTGAAATTAATGGCAAAACTCCCATTCATCTCAATAGGGCCGGGACTTCACCCCATACCTTTTTCTAAAGTGTGTTTAGGCCCTAGTTCTAGTGGAGTGGAGACAAATGGACTGTTGTGCCCCACCACTTCCAGCAGCCCACCTACGTGCAGTCAGCTGCAGGATTGGGGACCATAATTTATTAATTTCAACACAAACTCCAATTTGCACTTGTATACATTTCCACTAGAATACTGCAAATGTGAACACGTCTTAACTTTAAGCATGTGACTAGCTCAATTGAAACCGATGGGACTATTCACATGCTTAAAGTTAAGATGTGTGTTTGCAGTATCAAGGCCTTTGGGGTTCGAAGTGGTGTAGCTACATTGCTTGCTGGCCACCAGTGGCTGAGCTTAAGCTATTCCAGAGTTTAGATGAGGCCTAGTACAACTGTAAATTTCTGCATTCCATAAAATATGCGCACTAGAAATGGGTTAGTTGATAGACTCTGTTTTTAAGATAATACTTTTAGGTGGCTAATACTTAGTCCTACCTTCAGTGCAGGGTACTGTAACCAAGGTCCCTGGAGGTCCCTTCCAGTCCTACAATTCTATGATTACTAAGACTAAAATGTAAGTGCTTAGCATTAAATGCCAAAAAAAATCTCTTAATTGTACCTGATGCTGTATAACGCATATGATCTAGAAATCAGGATAAGATTCACTGGGGAGGAAATAACTGGGATAGAAGTAACTTTATTAGTAAAGACTTTCCCTATTCCCAACCTCAAGTTTTCAAAAAGCATGAGCCTGGACTGAAAATCATGAGATGTGTTTTTAAAACAGTAATATACAGTTTTTGGTGTATGATATGTATGCCTTCTATTTTCTGTATGTTTAGGATACACTCCCCCACCCCCCCAACACACGCACACATACATGCGCTCACAACGGCTAGAAAACAAATGTAAATTGGAGTTGAGATTCTCACTTAATCTCGATTCCAGGAGCCCAGACTTTAAGACCACCCCCACAGCTCCACCAGGCTTGCTTAAAAGCAAAATATAGCACAGTGGGGGCTGAGTGTGCCTGGGTTAGACCTGAGCAGGTCCCTGTGAGGGGGAGTAACGGGGCGTGTGTGGAGGGGGAAGACTGAGGCTCTCCTAAGTGTTAAGCTGAGTGGAAATGAGCTCAGGGGCCGAGGCCAGGCCCAGGGTCGCCCCCACCCATTTGGGGTTTAACAGAGGCGGGGCAGCTATTAACTAACCCTTGTGGTTTAGCAGCGTGAGGGAAATCAGAGCTTCACTAGATTGGAAGGGGCCAGCACAGTTACCCCCTGCCGCCCCGGCTACCCCCTGGAGCGGCTGTTTCAGCACCTCCCCCGCTTGCTTTGACGCGCCAGGGCTGGAGCAGAACCCCGGCACCTACTCCCCAGTTCCCGGCAGACTTTGCCCAGCTTCCCCTTCCCGGGCTGGGGCCGCCCAGCGAGCACCTGCGGAGGCTGGGGCGCGCCGGGCTCCCCGCCCCTCTTCCCCTCCGTCACGTGTGTCTGTGCAGGGGGCGCGGGCCGCCTCCGCCCCGCCATCCTCTCTCGGCAGCCGCCGCAGCCGGCGGGCAGCAGGGAGTTGCCGGCCCCCGCTCCGCCGCTCGCCCGCAATATGCCTCCGCTGCCGCTGGCCATGCCGGGGCTGTGCGGGCGCTTCCCCCTCGCTGCTGCTGGCGGCCGGCCGCGCTGCTGCTCCAAGGGCGGCTGGCCCCCGCCGCCGCCACCAGCCCCGCCGAGCTGAGCCGCAGCCGCCCGGGGCACCCCCGCGGCTACTGCAGGTACCGTCCCCGCTACCCCGCCGCGGCTTGGCGCCCCGGGCACGTGCCCCCGCTGCCTGCCCCGGGGCGATGGCACCGGCACTCCCCCATCCCCGGAGCTCGCCCCAGCCCTCCCTCCGCTGGACCCCCGCCCGGGTGCCCCTGGACATTGCGCCGCCGCCCTGCCCCCGGGGCTGCCCGGACACGCTTGTGCACGTGCTGCGCGGAGCGCGTCGCTGGGGCAGGGTCGTGGCCGCTGTGTTCAGCGGAGCCTCCTTCATGGCTCCCGGGCACGTGAATTAGTCTCGGACTAGCTGCTCTTCCTCTCCCCTCCCAGCCCCCTCGCTGGCCTGGCAATGCAGAGCAGCAGCTGCCACACTCGGGGCTCGTCTGGAGGCAGAGCCCTTGGGATCCTTTGAAGGGACCTTTCCCCACAGCTACCCCAGCATCCGGAGCTGAAAAGGCCATTACCTAGATTTTTCTGGTCTGAAAAACAAAATCCTTCCCAAGGGAAGGGTGACATAGGATTTTTGTGGGAGTGGAAAAGAAGGCGTCATGATAATTCTCCATCAAATCCATCTAGGTTTCTGCGTGGCTTGGGAGAAATTACGTGTCCCGGTGGTGGTCTTTAGTCCCCTCCACCCCCGCCTGGTATTTTCATTCTGCGCGTTGCTAAAAACGGGATTGGGATTGAGGCAGATTCAGCATCGCTTGAAACGGCTTGTGTTAGCACTCTTGACGAACACACGCTGCTGGCAGCAATCTGGTACAGGTCAGCGATGAGTGAATTTGTGAAAATACAACTTCAAGTTGCTTATGCAAGGAGTGGAACATTTTATTTTTCAGAAGCCCAAAAGAGTGTTTTTAGGGCAGTAGATAGTAGATCCATATTAGTTCCTAACAACTAAGCAGAATCCATCTTTGCTATCACTGGATCTCTTTACTGTGCAGATACTATAATGTTGCGGGGTGGGAGGGAGGAACGTATCCTTTTAGCTGTATGGTTGCTTTGACCTATTGATAGCAGATGGTCCCTTAAGTGACTGGATAATGCTGTTTAGGGAAGTGTGCCTTGGTGAATTCCTATATGCAGGCAGTAATCACTAGATTAATGTAATGGATGACGCATGTGTAGGTTTCTTAAATCTCTCAAATGAGTGGGAAAATCTATGAGCTCATTTGTTTTCACATGCACTCTGTAGAACAAGAAAATCTGTTAATTTTCCCAACAGCTGTATGTGGAACAATGTAGTTATTTCACAAATGAAGGCCTCAATCCTGCAGTTGAATCCATGTAGATCAGGGGCAGGCAACCTATGGCAGGTGAGCACTCACACTGCCTGAGTCCTGGCCACCGGTCCAGGGGACTCTGCATTTTAATTTAATTTTAAATGAAGCTTCTTAAACATTTAAAAAACTTTATTTACTGTACATACAACAATAGCTTAGTTATGTATTATAGGCTTATAGAAAGAGACCATCTAAAAACAGTTAAAATGTATCACTGGCACACGAAACCTTAAATGTATAAAATAAATGAAGACTGGGCGCACCACTTCTGAAAGGTTGCCGACCCCTGATATAGATAGACCCAGGTGCAGAATTGGGGAACCAGTCAATACGGTTTTTAGAAAATATTTCTGATTAAAAGACATTTTTCTACACATATATCTTCTGAAGTCAGCCTAAAAAAATATTGTAATACTGGCTTTCATCTAAGGATTTCAAAATGTTTCCAAACATTAGTTAAGCTTTTATATTATCATGGCTTCATTTTGTCAAATCACTTAAGCACAGATTTAGCTTCAGTTCAGTGAGGCACTGAATACTGCCTGTGAGACTTAAGTATATGTTTAAATTTAAGTGTGTGCTTAAGTGCTTTGCTGAAGTGAAGCCAATGTGAAGTATGTCAGTGTTGGACCGACTGTACAGATAAGTCTGTTTCCAGCTCTACAGCTGACCTATTTTATAACCGCTAGAACATGCATACAGAAAGGGAAAAGTTTTTGTTGAACATGAATACAATTCATGGTTATTGTTGTAGATCAGGGAGTTTGTTCCTTTTCCTTCTGCAATCGCAGATAAAATAATTAAACAAATACCAGGAAAGTTTTGGAGAAAAAGGATTGAAATTTTTTTTTGATGCTGCACGTTTATTTTTCTACGAACAACCAAAACGTTGTTTTTCAGAAACCTTTTAATGTAGGCAAAGGGGAAAAAAGGCTTAGATGTGGGAACTGAAAACTGCATTGTTGTCATTCACCTTTAGAAGAAAAACAAAAATTCCTGTATTTCCCCTCTCTCCCCTCCTTCCCCTAATTTTTATGGAACATATTTACCATTTACCCTAGCCCAAGTTAAAATATTGTGTCAACATTACTGGTTTGTGTGGTAAACTTTTTATTTATAAGACATTTATTTTTCGGTGAAGTCATTCAAACAATAGTTTAATGGCACCACATTCTTAGCTAATTCTATCTGGTTTTATTTTAAATAAAAATTCTTGATGGCTGGGCTTTAAAAAAAGGCCTAGGGCAGTTTGGTACACATTTCCTGTTGACAATCCAAGCCAACTAACACTCATCAAAATGATTGAATGCACTGACTAGGTACTGTTTAAATATATTCACAGCTCTGTTAGTGTGCATCTCAGTCCTCAACTACTGTTCCAGTTGTCTGTTTTAGAAATGATCTTGGTCAAACTTATATTACCATATATTGTGTTTAAATCGCTGTGACTAAACATAATCGTTCTTTACATGAGAACTAGGCAGTTTGTTTTTATTATGGGGACTTTGGTAGCCAGCTTTATATTTAGGTTGTCTGTCATAAGATTTAAGTTTCGTCATAAGATTTGTGACAGTTTCGAGATTCTCCAACACCTTAATTATTCACATTGAAATTCAACAAGAAGAAAGCCTTGAGGCCAGAAATAAATCTTTTCTTTGTCCTGTGAAATTCTGTTCAGATTTAGCTGAATTATCAACTGCTGAAAATGGTGATTTTCCTTCTGTCACTTCCATTACCAGCAATGTCCAGGCAGCTGAATAACTGAACATGAACATTCTAAAGCACTGGCCCCACACTGCTGCAGCGGGAGCACACACTGCACTGGGAACCCCAGGAGCAGACAGTCTTTCCAGGAGGTAAAGAGAACTGTGCTGGACTTGGCTCTGTTCTCCAACCCACCATGTTGCCCACTCCCCCTTTCACCAAAGGAGGAAGGAGCTTCCCCAGACTCCTGAATGAGAGAGGGAGAGAGTTGAGTTGCGTTCTGCTCTTCCCCCTGCACCCCATTTTATGCATGTGGCTTCAGAGGCACATTGTCTTCTGGGACAACAGCCTTTTATTGAAATATTTAATCTGGTAACTCAAGTGGTCAAAGTCTGAGTTGTAGTGCTCCAATTTCAGGTTTCAGATCCTATTGATGCAACATAAAGGAGACAGTGGGAATCATAGAAGATTAGGATTGGAAGAGACCTCAGGAGGTTATCTAATCCATCCTCCTGCTGAAAGCAGGATCAGCCCCAACTAAATGATCCCAGCCAGGGCTTTGTCAAGCCTAGCCTTACAGGTTTTTAAGGATGGAGATCCCACCACTTCCCTAGGTAAACCATTCTAGTGCTTCACCATCCTCCTAGTGAAATAGTTTTTTCCTAATATCCAACCTAGACCTCCCCCACAGCAACTTGAGACCATTGCTCCCTGTTCTGTCATTTGCCACAGCTGAGAATAGCCGAGCTCCATCCTCTTTGGGACCCCCCTTTAGGTAGTCGAAGGCTGTTATCAAATCCTCCCTCTTTTCTTCTACAGACTAAATAAGTTCATTTCCCTCAGCCTCTTCTCATAAGTCATGTGTCCCAGCCCCCTAATAATTTCTGTTGCCCTCTGTTGGACTCTCTCCAATTTGACCACTTCCTTTTTATAGTGGGGGGGCCAAAGGTTGGACTCAGTACTCTAGATGTGGCCTCACCAGGGCCAAATAAAGGGGAATAATCGCTTCCCTCAATCTGCTGGCAATGCTCCTGCTAATGCAGCCCAATATGCCATTAGCCTTTTGGCAACAAGGGCACACTGTTGACTCATATCCAGCTTCTTATCCACTGTAATCCCCAGGTCCTTTTCTGCAGAACTTCCACTTAGGCAGTCGGTCCCCAGCTTGTAGTGGTGCATGGGATTCTTCTGTCCTAAGTGCAGGACTCTGAACCTCATCAGATTTATTTTAGCCCAATTCTCAAATTTATCTAGGTCGCTCTGGACCCTATCCCTACCCTCCAGTATATCTACCTGTCCCCACAGCTTAGTGTCATCTGTGAACTTTCTGAGGCTGCAGTCCATCTCATTGTCCAGATTATTAAAGAAGATGTTAAACAAAACCGGCCACAGGACCGACCCCAGGGCACTCTGCTTGATACCGGCTGCCAACTAGACATCAAGCTGTTGATCACTACCCATTAAGCCCAACGATCTAGCCAGGTTTCTGTCCACCTTATAGTCCATTCATCCAATCCATACTTCTTTATCTTGCTGGCAAGAATACTATGAGAGACCATATCAAAAGCTTTCCCCATATCCACAAAGCCAGTTACCTCATCATAGAAGGCAATCAGGTTGGTCAGGCATGACTTGTCCTTGGTGAATCCATGTTGACTGTTCCTGATCACCTTCCAAGTTCTTCAAAATGGATTCCTTGAGGACCTGCTCAGTGATATTTCCAGGGACTGAGTTCCCCAGATTATCCTTCTTCCCTTTTTTAAAGATGGGCGCTATATTTGCCTTTTTCTAATTGTCTGGGACGTCCCCTGATCACCACGAGTTTTCAAAGATAATGGCCAATGGCTCTTCAATCACATTGGCCAACTGCTTCAGCACCCTCAGATACATTGCATCCCGCCCCATGGACTTGTACATGTCCAGCTTTTCTAAAGTCCTTAACCTGTTCTTTCACCACTGAGGGCTGCTCACCTCCTTCCCTTACTGTGCTGCCCAGTGAAGCAGTCTGGGAGCTGACCTTGTCTGTGAAGACGGAAGCAAAAAAAGCATTGAGTTCTTCAGCTTTTTCCACATCATCTGTCATTAGGTTGTCTCCCCCGTTCAGTAAGGATCTCACACTTTCCTTGACGACCTTCTTGTTGCTAACATACCTGTAGAAACCTTTCTTGTTACCTTTCACGTCCCTTGCTAGCTGCAACTAAAATTGTGCTTTGGCCTTCCTGATTACATCCCTACATGCTCAAGCAATATTTTTATACTCCTTCCTAGTCGTCTGTCCAAGTTTCCACTTCTTGTAAGGTTCCTTTTTGTGTTTTAAGCTCATTATACGAATGTACAGTTGCATATAATAGAATTTGTATTTTACTTGTTTTCTGTTTAAAAAGCCTAGAGAATTGCATTAAAGAACTATGGTAAATATATGTTCATAGAGCTGCAGTGTGCACAGGATGGGTAGTGTTCAGGGAATCAATCAGGGTTATGTAGTGAATGATGCTGTTTGTAGGGTTCCTCCCTTATTTTCTCTATAAGTTAAAAGATGTGTAGAGAACAAGTCCCAGGTCTAACAGGAAGAGAGAGGGATGGGGCTTATGGTTAAGGCAGGAGACTGTCACACAGGAGAACTCAATTCTCTCTCTCCCTCTGTCACAGACTTCCTATGTGATGCTGAGAGAGCCACTTGAAGCATTATTTTGGCAGATGGCCACTCATCATATTATTTATTTGAATTGCAGTAACACCTAGAAGCCCCAGTAATAGACCAGGACTCCATGATGCTTGGTGCTGTACAACTGCAGACCAGAAAGATTGTCTCTGCCCGAAAGACTTTGTATATTCCTTATTTTCTGTGTGCCCAACTTGAGACATGTGAGGTCTGATCTGCAGAAATGCTGAACACTGCAACTTAAGTCAGTGGGAGCTGTGAATGCTCAACATCTCTGTCAGTAAAGAAGTGAGGTCTGGGGGAATGAGCACAGGACTGGGAGTTAGGTGTTCCTATGTTCTGCTCTTGGCTTTGATCTCAGGCAAATATTTGTCTCAGTTTCCCCGTTTGTAAAATCAGGATAATTTCTTACCTTGCAAGGGAAATATGGAGGTAAATTAATTAATGCTTGTGAGGCACTCTGTTACTCTGAAGATGTTGAGAAAATGAATAATTTTGTAAAATACACATTTTGGATGGTGTGCAGTAAATAAGTCAGGCCACTAATTGAATGTTAAGGATAAAAAGAAATATCTGTCTTATCCTCACAGCATGGTCTATTCCAGTGGTTCTCAAACTTTAGTACGGGTGACCCCTTTCACACTGCAAGCTTCTGAGTGTGACCCCCCGCCCCGTATAAATTAAAAACACATTTTTATATATTTAACACCATAAGAAATGCTGGAGGAAAAGCAGGGTTTGAGGTGGAGGCTGACAGCTTGTGACCCCCATGGAATAACCTCGCTAGGGGTCCTGACCCCCAGTTTGAGAATCCATGGTCTATTCTGTGCAATGAATGAGAGCTTCTGAGGGGTAGGGGGAAATAGTATGTGATACAGTATTTAAAGACTGTATCATATTGCACGGTGGGCTGGGGGAGGCGTGAATTGAGATTGCACATGTAACCTTAATTCTGGCTTTGTCTAACCTTTGATTGCTTGACTTTGCAATCTAAAACAATGTTCTTTTAACATAACTTTACTATTATTAGTTCAGCTTTCAAAAATACAACTACATGCACACATCCAGTTATGTGTGCCTAGCTCATTCATGAGAAAACACAGAATTACAGAAACAGAAGACTGGCCATATGTCTGTCCACTGCAGCCCACCTCCCCTCAGCCTTAGAGCAGAGAGTTAAAAAGAAAGAACCTTCAAGTCACATGGCAAGCCAAGACATTTGGACTCTGATGGTACTACCCCTCTACACAAGCTGCAGAACTGAGCATCCCAGCGCAGTCTACAGACTTAGCCTGGTGGGGCTGGCACTCTAAAAATAGCTGTGTAAACAGTGCTTTGAAGTTGCGCTGAAGCCCAGGGAGAGAGGTGGGCCAGAGCAGAACTCAGTCAATTCCTTCAACTAATTAACATGTAGAAAACAATGTTCAGCTTTTAGTGATATCTCAACCGAAGTGGCAAATACTCCTTCTACCACAAAATCAAAAAATAGATCTAAATGAAAACACTGTGCATTCCTGCTTGTCATCTTTCCTAATGCTCAACAACTCCACCCCCCTACCCCTGACCACCAGAGCAAGCTATGAAAACCAAAAATGCCCATTGTTAGAACAGCATCTATCACACTAATTTATGAGTCACCAGGGCGAGTAAATCAAAAAGTAGTCACAAGCTTGACTGTTAGACATCTGCACAGAACCATCACATTACATCACCACGGCAGACTGTCACTAAAAATCAAGTCAGTGATCACTAATTAGGGGAGGAATTTGGGAGGCACAAAATCATTTCAATCCAGAGAGGAGCCAATGTGACAGAAGAAATACTGAGACAAAGCAACACTTTTTATACTCCAATGTCCCAGATACAAGGAAGGACAAGAAAGCCATTCCCTCCAATGGTCACAATTCATAACACATCTCATCAACAACTGATGAATAAAAAATTGTGGCTGAGCTAGGAAGGAAAAAGAGAGATGGCATTGTGTGGCATAGCAATCTACTTCTGGTTCAGGAATGGGCAATAACAGCAAATCGACCGAGGGGCTCAAACTTCAAACACAGTGTGCAACTCTATATGGGTCCAGTCTGATTCTAAGAAATATCTGAAGAGGGGTCCATCCTTTTCTTACATTTCGGAAACACTTGTATAGCTCGTCAGCAAGTGGATAAAGCTAATTGTTTTGTTTTTTTAAATAAGTCTGTGACCGGGGTCCCAGTGGGGGCCAGCTAAGGTCACTCAATAAGGGTGAACTGTAAAGAATGGGGCAGACAGTCCCCAAAAAGCTGGTGGATATTCCAGTACTTAGATTTACCAAGCCAGCATAAAACAGCTTCTTTATTACCTTACTGGTTACTCAGAAATCCAAACAACACGGTTCCCTTAAAGCGATCTAGCCTCAGGCCTCCATCCAGGTACCTAAGTCAAATATGATGATTTCTGAAAATCTTATTTCATCATATAAAAGAAAAGGTTCTGTCAATCCCAAGGATCAGAAACGTTACCTCCCAGGTTAATGAATGTTTCAGGTCTTACCCAAATACACTCTACATTCAATTCTTATTAACTAAACTAAAATGTATTTAAAAAAACAAAAGAGAGAGAGTATAGTTAAAAGATCAGTATACATACACACAAGTTCATTTCACTGAGGTTGAGATTCATAGCAGAAATGGTGAGCTTTGTAGTTGCAGAGTTTTTTCAGAAATAGTTCATAGGTTATAGTCCAATGTCATTGCAGGGTGCTCCAGTTCAGGACTGGGATTTCAGTCCTTAAGTCTAAGCTTCCCCTGTATGAAGGCTCAAGGAGATCTGAGATGACAGAATCAGGACCCAAGGATCTTTTATACAATTTCATGTCGTCTCTGAGAAACTGGAAGTTCCTTGGGAAACAAAAGATAATTAAGATGACTTTGAAGGAGGTCCATCACCTGTACTTTGCTATAGAATTAACATAAGGCAATTGGCTTGTTCTTCCACCATTCACAGATGATTTGCTATACATTTCAAAGAGAGATGAATACAGAGATATCCCGTGTTTACAATTCATTTAAATGCTAGGATGTTCTTTTGATCACTGAATTATCAGAAATACCGCATAGACAGGGACTGTTGATTACATTGTTGACCATTATCCATATACATGTAAATACACAAAAACACACATATTATCCTTCCACCTGTCTTTAAAGGTTGAATTTGAGCCATTTATTTTGCAGGATGTTTAACCCTTTCTAGCCGTGCGTCACAAAGGTTTTTTTATTTATATGAGATTTTTTTAAATTTGAATACCTTTTTTGTTTTTTAAAATAATTTCAAATTAAACTTTAAATGGGTTTATGATAACTGATGTATTAAGTGTATTATAATCTGTTTAAATAATTTAAATTACACAAAGTTGCCAAAGTTTTAAACTACCGAACTGATGGAAGTTACTGGCTGAGCAACTAGAACCAGTTTTTCTGAAGTTCTAAACTAGCTTTTGGCAGTTTTTTGCAGATGCAAAAAATATTTTCTTCATTTCAGTTCATGACTAATCCATTCAGAACTGACACACTCATTGGAAGTTGAAGAGGTAGGGAAGCTTGTTTTTCTTTTCCAATCTATAAATAAAAGTTGGGTGTGAGAGGATGTGCTCTACTAATTCTAAAGGGTGACCAGAAACAATAATTTCAATTCACTAACTACAGAGAATACCTCCTTTGTTAATAAATTGGTTAGTTTTAAATGTAAAACATGTTTTGATTAACTTTTTTCCCCTTATGTGCCCAGCACACTAAGATAGTTTTACTGAACTGTTAAAAAAACCAAAATTTAAAATGCATGTGTGTGTTTTTAGTTTAATTCCTATAGTTTCATACAAATCTAGTAAAGATTAACACATCATTTACCATTTTCTAACCCAATAAAAAAGTAAAAATTAAGAATCTGAATAAATATTTGTTAAGCTATGTAATTACTGAAACAAATGTGTATCAATCTAGTGTAACCTTTGGGTTAGCAAAAAGAAGTACCAAATTGCAAATTAACATGTTCTAATGATTATCAACCAATGAGAATCAACTGTTCTGTAGGAAAATAACTGAAAAGCTCAATGCGAAACATGATTAAAATCAATGGTTTAAATCAAGTTTCTTGCTGGCTGATTTAAATCAAACCAGCCTGCTTGTCATACCAACAAAGTCTTATTGAATTGACTGAGTAGCTACCCACAAGTTGCTGCTTCCTATATGGCAGCTCAGCTCTATAGCCATTCCATTTGTCTCCACAGTTTTGTTCTGGGGTCCTGCTCCAGCTTTCCCTCCTGAGCCCTACCCTGTCAGGCCATCCTGTATGCCCAAATTAAATATTTTGAAAAAAATTGTTAGCACATTTTCAAAAGGGCAGATCTCTCTTCCGATTGGTTTCTTTAGTGCAAATGACCTGGGTCTTTTAACCATTTCCTTGAACAATGTGTGAGCCTCAGCTCATAATGGTGGCAGAAGGAGCTTCTGTAGTGAGATACTATTACAATTAGAGCTGGTCAGAAAACGGTAGCTATTTTTACCAAAAAAATAAAAATTAAATTAAATTAAAAACTTTGAAAAAAATCATTAACATTGATTTTCATTGAAAAATTGGAAAATTTCAAAAGAGGTATAAAAGACTGTTTTTCATCTACATTTTTGGACACCTTCGATTATAACTATTCAGATAAGTAGCAGGCATGTTCTGTCAGCAGTCCATCTCACAACTTTACAAATAACTTTTTAATTATATCTGGGGAACACATGAAAAATGTATCCCTTCTTCAGCTCCTTCTGGACCCAAGGGCCAGCTGTCAGCCCAAGACCATACTGTGTTGCTATGCTAGTCATTTAACTTTGCTTTGCCTCAGTTTCTCCAGTCGTAAAGTGAGGAAAATAATTCCAAGTGAAAATAATGCACAGGGTTTATGTGAGGTTTAATCAGTGCATGGATAATGCTTTGAAGATGTAAAACTTGACATATATGTTAAGTTTTATTTATATACATATATATATGTTTGGTTATCACTAAATACATCTATCTGGGTGCTTGCATTAATTCTAAGGTCTCCTCTCCCTTTCCTAATGTTTATGTAGAGGAGTGCTACATTCATATGCTCTCCACGAAGCTCCTACAGACAGTGTAGAAATCGCCGATTCTCTCCCTATTACATACATCTGCAGTTCAGATCAACAAAGGCACTTGAGCCAGAGTCCTTCAGTAAATATGAGGGAGCTGCTGGCAGGTTGTTCTCTGTAATGGGGCCTTGTGTTTTGAATGTCTTGTGTTGTGACCCTGCTCGGTCCTCTAGCAGAGAAATGTGGGGCGGAAGAGTGAGGCAGTAGAGCTGTATGGGGGAATTATCCAGCATCTGTAGAAAGAAGGAAATTGTGCTGCAGTTTTCCTGGCTGCATAATTGCTTAGGACATGGGGCCTTGCTCATGAGGTCAGGGCTGTCAAATTAGGGACTATTGATGCAACCAGGCGGCATAATTCCCATCACAGAAATTAAGATCCATTGTCTCTCGCCATCGTTTCTGGGGTTAAACTTTCCACTGGCAGCTTGGCTTTTTCAGCGGAGGGTCATTTGAGCCAGAGTTTAGCCAGTGTCAGGGCGCAGTGTGGTAAGACACATATATTCAAGCCTTTGAAAGATTACTGATTAAATCAGGAATTGTGGTTTTTTTTTATTTATTAGGGGATGGGGAAGGGTGCTTTGCAGCCCTCAGTTAAAAGCCTATTGTTTTGCTTGTGTGTAGTGTTTAGGAATGTAAGGTGCCAAGGCACTTGAAGATAGGCACCAGTATGCATTTCCAAATAAACAAGTAACTTGAACCTTTTTGGCAAATCTGCACCTCGTTTCAAGTAGAATTACAGAAGTTTGATATAGTTCTCACCCCAGACAGAAGATGTCATTGAACACAATGCAAGGTACTAACCCCTACTGCCTCCAAAAACAAGTTGTGAATGCACATTGTTGTGTGGAAGCTCATTGCTGTGCTCTAAAATTTGATTCTTGCTGGCATTTTTAGTTCTGGTTTCTTAACTAAGCAGGGATGGGAAACAATTTTTTGTATAGTGGTTTTCCGTTTCTTCAGGGCCTGTGTTTAGAACATTCCGTTACTAGAAATGGCAAGAGAAGATAATTGTTGGTGACTACAGTAGCACAGCACAGGAAGAGATTGGATGAAATTATAAAACGTGGTAGACTGGAGGCCGGAGAATAGTGTAGTAAAGGAATGAGATAAGCTGTTATGAAACCAAGTTAGGGAAGAAATTGAGAGGTGATGTGACAGGTGGAATACGAGACAGGAGCATATAATGGAGAAGGGGAAATATATGTAGAGGGAGGCTTATTTTCTGTGTTTCATGAAGGGTGATTGCTCAACTGCCAGGAGCAATCATGGGAAAGGTAAACCCAAAAACTGAAGCCAAAAATGGACGTTTCAGAAGGGAAAGTTGGTAGGAGATGTAAGCAATCTGTGACAATGAAGTAGTGAGGGGTGAAAGAAAGAATTATTAGAAACAATTCAGTTGTATTGAAAGTTTGAGGACCATCATACTGAACAGTGGTAGCACCAGTGTTCCAGTGTGATTCAAGAAGCCCAAATGGGCATTCATTTTCTCAGTAAAGAGCAAGGAGGTAACTGGGGGAAGAAGTGTTGAGTATGGAATTGGGAAATGGAACCTCTGATTCAGCCCTGAAGAACTTGCAGTTTAGTTTGTCAGATGGCAATAAGTGAATGTAGCCAAACGGTGGTAGTTTCTGACATTCATTTTATTGATTTCTGTTAATTTTTAGTAAGATGTTGGGAGGCACTAAATCATCAGTGGCCAATCAATATGTCAGAGCTTCTACAAAATTTGCTGTAAGTCTGAAAGAAGGCAGTGTCAGGGTTTGGAATACAGCTGTTGATCGGTGCCATCAGGGATCTGCAGTGTGTTTTTATCTATGAATTAGTTAATGGTAGAGGAAACCGTCTGAAGACTAAGGCTGAGATTTGAGGGAGGCAAGTTTATTCAAAATAGATTCCAGATTCTACTAGAGATGTGTCTAGCTCTGTGAGGTAGGGAAACACTACAATTAGGACTCTACCAATTTCACTTCCATGAAAAAGTGTCACAGACTGTGAAATAAGACCTTCCCCGTGAAATCTGATCTCCTCTGTGCTGCTGGGAACGCCTTAGCTAGGGGATTCCGAGTTACAGGTCCCCCTGCCAGGCTAGGGAGGGACAGGACTTGTCCTTCCCCCTGCAGGGTTGCTGGGGGAGGGGGAGCAAAGGTGGGGAGAAGAGACTCACCTCCGGGTACCTTTTGGATTGGGACCCCTGCAGTTGCAACACCATGAAATTTCAGATGTAAATATCTAAAAATGTAAAATTGACCAATTTAAAAACCTTCTGACCATGAAATTGATCAGAATGGACTGTGAATTTGTAGGGCCCTAACTATAATCCATATGTTATAGATGGAAAACTTAGAGGTACAGAGACTAAGTGACTGACTCAAGGTCAGCAGGAAGCCTGTGGTGCAGCAAGGAATTGAACTTGGATCTTCTGCTTCCCAAGTTAGCACCCTTGTCACTGGTCTCTCTAGAGTTTTGGTGTGGGTGGCATTACCCTTTTTTCCCCACCTAGATTGCTCAGGAATCTTTAACTTGCATTTACTGTTGGGATTCCTCTATGATCTCTCTCCTTTCCCTGTGATCCCTCCCTGAAAAGTGCTGCATCACAGCAGCATTCTGTTGTCTAGAAAGCTGCTGAAAGTTTCTCCCTCCAGAATTAATTAGTGTCACTCTTGCAGCTTTCCTTCTTCTCATCCCTTTTCCCCAAGGAAGCATGGAACTTGCCCCTAGCTCTTGAGTTCTGATTTTCACAAGGCACCGTATGTTAGTGCACTGTCCTACAGCACTGGATCACTTTCATTTAAATTGGCATACTTGATAATACAATGAAGTGAAGCACTGTTACTTTCTGATTTGTGTTTCTGTTTTACTGTGTGTCCCTCCTACCCCCTCAGTGTTTCAGTTGTCCTAGAGAAAGTGTGAGGAGAGGTAGACACTTAAAATTTAGATACAGATAGTTGCTTTGCTCACGGGTATGAAAAATCCCTACCCCTGAGCTCTGTAGCTATGTCAGCCTAATCCCTGATGCATATGCAGATAGGTCAATGGAAGAATGCCTCCCTCGACCTGAGCTATCATCACTAAGGAAGGGAGAGCAATGAAATATATCTTTCTGTCGCTGTAGGCTCCGTCTATGCTCTGGGGTTATTCTGGCATGGCTACAGTGCTGTAGCTTTCTTTGTTGCAATAGTCTCCATAGTATATAGATGTGGGCTGAGAAACAGATATATCTGTGTCAGCACAGCACAGACCAACAGCTACTGTTTCCCTCAAACCCCCCCTTTCCCCCTACCCCATTTGGGGCCGACTTCCGTATTTTTCTGCCTGTACACTCAAGATGAGGGAACTGCACGCAACTGCACCTGCTGTTGCAGGATATGGGATTTTTCACAAATGCGAAGGGTACCCTGCAACCCCTTTTCAGCTAAATAGCAGTGTATAGCGTAGAGCTGAAGTGCTTTACCCCTCTGACTTGTGTTCTCAAATTAAAGATGGGAAATTTTGGCCTCCTAACGCCTCAGTGTCACTTTCTGTATCTACTCCCATTTGCAGATCTTTTGGTATGAAAGGTGAGAGAGAAATAAATACTACCATACTTGTACAAAGAACTCACTTCAAACCCCAATCTGAGCTTTTTTAGCTTTTTTTGTTTTTGAAAAGATTCTTAGCAAAAAATAGTAAGCATTCTGTAGTTGTCCTTAATGAGTGCAATTTTTGAGCAGTGTTTATAGTTTTTCTTTATAACTAATGAGAAGCATGCAGTGATATTTGAATTACTGGTCTTCAGGTTATTTTACTCCACTTTGAATTTAGATGAGTCCATCTGTCTTGAGCTCAAAATCTTTAGGGAGTTAAATGTCATGGTTGAAGGAGGTACTATTTGTTTTCCTGTGATGCTTTTCAATGTGTGGAAATTGTTATACTTCTGACATCTTACAGATTTAAAGCAGGAAACCTAGATTTAAATAATCAATGTTATGTTTTGCATTTGTACTTTTTAGTTATTTTTCTAAAGAAAGGTTAATAACCATTAAAACGCTGATTTAAAACTAAAGATAGCCTGAACACTAAATTGGGTGCTTCTTTTTGCTAGAGGATACACTAGATCTGTACACATGTATACAGTAACTAGATAGCTTAACTTTTTTGCTATATGCAGTTTGTCTCAAGCTGTATTTGGATGGAACTTCAAATGCAATTAAATGCACAAAAACAGCATATAAATTATTGAATTAAATTAAACTACTCTAAGTGGGCTATATACGTAAGAGAAAAAGTTTATCAAAACGTTTTTCATTTAAAACAAAACAAATTGTTAAATGCAAGAAGTATCTGTAGCTAGTGAATTGAACTGATTATTTCTCTCCTTCAAGATTTTAGAAAATGTAGATCTCATCATCTCACATCTAATGTTTCATAGACACTGACTCTGTGGGTGCTCTGGGGCTGGAGCACCCATGGGGAAAAATGGTAGGTGCTGAGCACCCTCCGGCAGCCCTCTATCTGCTCCCTCTCCCATTGTTTCCAGCCTGCCGCAGGCCCCACATATCAGCACCTTCCCCTCCCTCCCAGCACCTCCTGCCTTCTGTGAACAGCTGTTTCACAGGGTGCAAGAGGCTGAGGGGAGGAGCAAGGACGCAGTGTGCTCAGGGGTGGGGCAAAACTGGGCAGGAAGAAGTGGAGTGGGAGTGGAGTGTTAGGGGACAGGTTGGAATGGGGACGGGACCTGGGGCAGAGCTGGAGATTGAGCACCCACTGGCACTTTAAAAAGTTGGCACCTGTGTAATGTTTGTTTATAGATTTTATATATATGTATATATACAGAGATGTTCTCTGTCAGTATGTTTTATAGATTGTGACGGCAGAACTTGCTCATTAAAGTACTTTAGATCAGTTTCTCTTAATGGCCCATGACATGAATTTATCTTATCCCACACCTAACTGGGCTTATTTAATTATTGCTGTAATGTGGTTAATTACTTACATCAGAAATGCTGAGCCATTTAAATAAGGGTACAGAAAATGTTATTTGTGCTGAAGATATGAATCCTGTGTAATTGAAAGCTCCCTGGACCATAGTTTTTCTTTTGTCCTTCATTTTATGTCTTTGCACTCAGGAGGGTGAATCTTCTGGGTATCATAATAGCCAAAGTTCTAAAACTCATCCAGCTGGATATCTAACAGTGGCACTTAGGAGTTACATCAGAAAGAAAAAGTGAAGTTACTATGGTAACTAAAATGCTGGGCATAACTTCACAGTCATGTACCTAGAGTTTATATATTGGATAAAGTATAGATATTTTGATAAAATGAAGACTATACAAATAACTGAAATATAACACCGAAATAAAATTTCTGATTACTAAAATATGTTCCATACCCCCAAGACATGTATAGAACTAGACCCAGTTTTCATCCCGTGCACTAAATGAGGCAGGGGTGTAATGGAAAAAAAAGTATATGATCATGTTATTAAAGATGGAATCATAGTGCATACATACAAGGGAGCAACTTTACTGGTGACACTTCCTGATTTTTGAGTGCTTGACTTTGCAATTTCTCTGTTTCCGTGCGGTT
This sequence comes from Chelonoidis abingdonii, assembly GCF_003597395.2. NCBI lineage: Eukaryota > Metazoa > Chordata > Testudines > Testudinidae > Chelonoidis > Chelonoidis abingdonii. The sequence goes on along the minus strand of NC_133778.1, from coordinate 30,775,284 downwards.
TTTTTGTTTGTTTGTTTTTAATGTAATTTCACTCTGATTGTCAAAGCACAAGCCGATTGTGTGTGTCTCTCTAACACAAAATAGGCAGAATTGCTATCTTAGCCGGTGAGTACTTTTAGCTATTCACCGTCGCTGTTGACTGGAAGGATAAAATACTTATGTAAGATACAGCATGGGATACTGTTCTTCCACAGAAGTTCAGGTATTTCTCCCTCACATTTGCTAATTTACAAGAGACATAATTAAAAAGATTGGCGTTTTTATAACCTGGCCCAGATTCATGCTGTTTAGTCACCAGTTAGTTGTGAATGGACCCAGTCATTTCCAAGCCATGGTTTCTAGTGGAGGGTTCTTAAGATATGTCCTGAGCTCAAACATGTTGTCTGATGCCCTTCCTTGGGATTTGGGGGGGCCACAACTCAGGAGTCAGAGACCCAAAATACTGTCTATCATCTCCCAGCACTCCTCTTGCTGTCCCTTCCCCCACCCACAATTGCCTACATGTGCTCCTCCAGAGCTCCACCTTGGGTGTGGACTCTATGGACTTCTAGTTTAAACCCTTTGAAGACAATGTGTCAGGAAAGAAAGGAGTTCAGGCTTAGCAACGGAATTTAAGCATAGTCTCTTTACTCTTAAGGCCATGTCTATACTTCAGACTTTGATCAATGTCAGGGTACAGCTGTCAGAGTTGGTATCTTGCTCATGCAAATGTGGCTGCTTGTGTCTGCACTGTGTGTACTCAACAGGTGTACTTCTCTAGACGCAAAGTGCAGTGCACCCCAAGTAGGTGTCCCAGTGGGTCATGCATGGCAATCAGGTGCAAATGCCTTTTGGGAACTTTTCACAGTTTGTCGTGGGATAGAAATGAGTCACCCAGGATCTCTGGGAGCTAGGGGTCAAATTTCCAGCACACAATTTTCTCCATCCCATAATGCCATCCATATCCTTTAATTTCATGCCTTTTTTTTTTTTTAAATCCCACAAACCTGCATGGCACTTTTTGGATGCAAAAGTCCACATATCTCCATCTGCATGCTGAGCTTGCCCCAGCCCTTCAGCACAGGGATACCAAAATGAGAACTGCACTGACAGTTAAGAAGGAAGTAGTGTTCGCACTGTGGAAACTTGCAATGCCAGGTCAGAGGGAAATCATTTTGGAGATGGCCCCTTGATTGCTTTGCCATGCTTTCCAGACATAGCTCCGAACTACCTGCTAAGTTCTTCCTACAGATGGATGATTCAATTCACAATTGTTACAAATACAAATAGTGTTCGTGATACCAAGTAGAATCTATCATTGGGCATGTATTCCCCAAACTGTCTTACTGTGCATGCTTTTTAAAAAGGTGAAATTCTATTTTTTATTTTTCAAAATATTAGTCAATTTAAAGAAGTTCCAGTTGTCACGTTTCCCTTTAAATGATAGTTTGCAGTGTTGTTGTAGTGGTATTGCTCTCAGGATATGAGAGAAACAAAGGAAGGTAATACAAGTCTGTCCCATCTTACGCACATTTAACATGCGTGATTTCAGCTTTACGCGGTCAGCAAAAACAAACAAACAAAAATAACAATTTTAATACAGTATCAGTAGTGCAGGCGATTCCGCCCACCATTCAACTCAATGTAATTTTGACTATACGCAGTTTTCGCTTTACGTGCTAACCGCGCAATGGAACCTCTGTGTAAGATGAGACTCGCCTGTATCTTTTCGTGCACCAAGTTGCTGGAAGGTACAAACTTTTGAGCTTACAAAGAGCTCTTCTTCAGGCCTTTAAATGATTGTAGACCCTCACGTTAGAGTACTTCAGTGCTTTTCACATTTCTAGGTTTCCTGAAGAATTCTGCTGGGGGAGAATGGGGGGTTGCAATTAAAATCTAATTAGGCTAATATGTAAACTTGGTGCTAAACATATGATGAAGCTTCTAGGAATTTTGGAAATTATCTTTCATAATATCTCTAGAACTGCTGCTGTTAGGCCATATAAAGCTTGTTTTGAATAAGCTTATATAGCTGGAATTGTTCTTAGCAATTTAACTCCGGGTAGTAGTATATTTTTCAGTTGCTTTTTTTCCACCTATTTTTATATGAAAAACTTGGTAAAGAATGTTAAAAGAACATGTGATTAAGGCCTATAAATCAGTAAATGTTTCATGTAAATAACCACATTGGCTTCTAAATATTTCATTAGATTTATATATTATGTATTCTGTGATGAATGTTGCTGCTTTTTAATGGCTTTTGCAGAGCTTGGATCAACTTGGCAGTAGGCATTTTATACATTTAAAATTATTATTATTAAGCCAGGAGCCTCATTTTTTTTCTTCTATAGTAAATTCAAATTCATCCACTTATGCACTGTGTTTCTCCTTGAATTTAGAGCAGGTAATGCAGGATTCAGTGTGATATGTTAGGTCCCAAGCCTGCAAATGTTTATTCATGTGCTTAATTTGCATGCATGAGGAGTCTCTTTGAAGTCAAGGGAACTACTGACGAGTGTAAAATTAATGGAAGTTTGCAGAATCAGGGCCTTAATTTGACAACATTTGGCCTTTGTCAGTATTTCTAGAATGGCCCTCCTGGCTGTTTTTACTGAGCGTTCAGACTGAGATCTTGTTCCAAAGCCTTTCTACTATTGGCTGGATTATCAAACTGCTGGTACTAGCAAGGTTTTGCAGTAAATAATGCATGCATTCTATCTCTTTCTCATATTTATGACTTTGTAGGAGAAGTGAAAGGTTAATGTGCCTAAGCAATAGATGTTTTTCTGTATTTTTATTAAAATTGGATCACTTTAATTCTGATGTTCAGGGAGTTTAGCTACTTTGTAGCATTTTAATTATTTTTCAGGTATTAACTTATTTTTCTTCTGTCTTATTTGTGAGGAACTGTTAATTTTATAGTTCAGATTCTGTTCTCTGTACTTGGCTGTCTAACCGTAACGTGGTGGTTTTCTTAGATATAAAATCATCAATCTTTTCTAGACCACTAAAATTAGTGCAAGTAATAAAAGGGTTTTTATGTGTGTCTGAGTGCTGTTACTTGGAGATAAATCTATATAGACATATAATATCATTGGTTTACTGCTGTATTTGTGGAATATGTATTCTAGAATAAATTCTTAAAGAATGGAAAATTTCCAAGCCATTTCACTTATCCAAAGAATTAGTTCATATTACACATCAGCTGCCAAAATGGTGGAGATTAAAATACTTCATCAGTGTCCATGGGTCAAATTAAGGCTTGATTAGTCAAAGCCTTCACTGGAATCATCTGAGTCTGGCGGACTGAAATTTGGCATCAGATTTTCAAAACCCAAAGCCTAAAGTTTGGTTCCTAAATTCATATTTTTAGGCAGCTAAAGAAGTAGCATGTATTTTCAAAAGTGCTGATCAGCTAGCTGCTCTCATTGACTTCAGTGGGAACTTTTGGGTGCTAAGCACTTTGAAAATTAGGCCACTTATTTAGATGCCTAAATATGGATATAGGGGCCTAATTTTAGGCTCCTATTTTTGAAAAATATAACCAAGATCTCTTACAGGAATATTTTTCTATAGAAATAAATATTGCAAAAATTGTTTGATCACAGGTGACCTGATGATATTATTACCCTGAATTTTTTTGTAATATTTATTTATTTAGACTGTAGAGATGTCAGTAAATATTTTTCTGCTGGGAGAGGCACTGAAATGACTATCAACTTTCTAATATATTTTTTGGAAGAATGGAGGAACAAGTAACCTTACTATCTTCTTTATGTTAATAGTGAACATAACTCTCATTGTTTTGTTTCTAACAGAACCTGAATATTCAGCCACAATAATTTTGCCTCTCTAGTATAATTTTATTTCTAATTTTGCAAAATCGGGAGATAAGAACATAGTATTATCTTCATTTCAATTGTATGCCAAGCTATACAACTAAGTCAATTTAACATTTTTGCAGTAAAAGTATTTATCAAATCATGACTGAGATGTGGATAAAATGACTGACAAGTCTCAAAATAAGTGAATTTGTTTTTATTGCTAGTCCTTATTTTGTCAGTACAATATGTTTTGAATAAGGACAAAATTCAGGCTTTTTATCTGGCTATAAAAAGTGCTCTGGGATCTTTAATAGCCATAAACTGTCAGTTGCTCAGTTTTTCACCTTGTAGGAAAGGCAGCACTTTTTAGACAATACAGGGACTTCAGTTCATTACCCAACCAGATGGAAGAGTGTCGCCTATTGATTCACTATCATTGGACCCTAGGTTTTCTTCTGGATCTTGGAATTATCTGCTGGGCTTGATCCTGTTTAGTTTGTGAAATCTGATGGGTTCAGAGATTCTGGTTAATAGCGCTTGTTTTTGAAGGATTTGATTTAACATGTTCCCTTTAATTTGATGCATTTGTAATTAATAATTTAGTTCCATTTGAGTGCATGGTGCTCTAGGGAAACAAGAAGGCAAGGTTCTTTCCCCATACTTTACAACCTGTCACAGATGCAAATATGTAGGACCGCCATGGTTCAGGTGTGTGGGGTTGTAGAGAGAGCACAAAGGAGACCATCCCAGGATGGAATGGATTTTGACAAGGATTTGAAGGAAGATACTTGGTAGACAGAGGTGGGAAGTTGTTCCAAGTGAAGGAACAACATGAAAGGCAGAGTGAGAGAAGAGACGTTTCTTTCTGAGAAAAATGAGGTGATCAAGGAGGGTGAGTAGGAGGAAAAGAGGGCAAGGATGAGGGCCAATATATTATTTATGAGATGCAATGAATTGTCCAAAAATGTTGGCTTCCCTTCTGCACTAATTCTTTTGCTTCTTTTGAAACAGACTTACTTGTAAGACATTACACAGTAAATATTTAAATAAACTCTAATGATCAAGTGCTTTAATTTACTATATTTAATAAGTTAAATGTTTTATTACTAATCCGGGTAGCATCTTCTGTTAATTGCTCATTTAAGGTCAATATGCAAACACTGCTTTTTTAATTGTGTGTGGATTTTATTTGGTATGAATGATTAATAATACATAGCACTTTGTCTTCAAAGTGTATTATAAATGTTAAGCCTCGCAACACCCTAATGAACTAGATAAGTATTCTTTATCCTCATTCACACCATAGAGGCTAAGGATGAAAACTTTCCATGCTCTGGTTGTGTCTGTAAAATACCTGGTGTTTTCACACAGGCTAGAGTTATTGTATTCACAGAGGTATGCACATACTTCCCCATAACTTTCATGCTCACGTTTGGCATATCAGTGCTTGCACCTTTATAAATACAGACCTTGGGCATGTCTACACTACAGAATTAGGTCAGCCTAAGTTAAGTCAGCGTACAGCTGCACAGTAATTAAATTGCTTTTCCATGTTCATACTATGCTCCTTGCGTTGGTGGTGTGTGTCCTCACCAGGAGCGCTTGTACTGACTGTACTGTCAGTGTGGGGCATTGTAGGACAGCTTCTGAAAGCCAGCAACAGTCAATATAAACAACACAGTGTCTTCCCTGACCCTGGGTCAGACTAACTACGTCAGTACTTCTCAAACTTCTGTACTAGTGATCCCTTTCACATAGAAGACCTCTGAGTGCGAGCCCCCCAAGAAATTAAAACCCTCTTTTTTAATATATTTAACATCATTATAAATGCTGGAGGCAAAGCGGGGTTTGGGGTGGAGGCTGACAGCTTGTGAACCCCCAGGTAATAACCTCACGACCTCCTGAGGGGTCCCGACCCCTGAACTACATGGACATTGACTCTATCCCTCTCATGGAGGTGGAGTTAAGTCGGCATAGCAGGGCAGTTATGTTGGTGACAGCGAAATTTTAGTGTAGACACTTACATAGTCAGGTTGAAGTAAGCTGCCTTGTGTTGAACTAACTGTAGTGTAGACCAGGCCTAAGTAACTTTTCCAGGGTTAAACTTTCCTAGAGTAAGTCAGTAGCACAGCAAGGATTAGCACAGAGGAATTTCTGGCTTTCATACTGTAGAGTATACTCTTGGCTACTAAAAAGCATGCCTGGGTTGCAAGTAAGTCTCCTGGTTCTGAAGATACCTCCATCAGATCATTCAGCTAATAAGAATATAAACCTTTCAAAATGAATTATTCATTTGAGTAGTTCTTCTGATGGTGTTAACCCTGTGAGTGTCTCTGTAAGCCCCAACAGAATCCTTTGAAGTAAATTCAGCCTTGTGTTAACAAATGTTACCAAAGTAATGTTTAGCGCAAACCTTGGATGGTTTCAAAACTGAAAAACAGGAGGCATGGGGCTGTCATGTTCAGAAAGAGTACAACAAATAGTTCTGAGTGTTTAAACCTCAAGAGCAATGACAGTTTGAAGTCCATGTTAGGTATGATACTGTGACTTGTCTTGGTTCTACGTGTGCTAATTAATTAAGGCTATTTTGAAAGTGCCCATCTGTGCTACATAGTGGCTGGTGGAGAGTTCAGTTAAGTCCTCCCACAGCTGATGCTTTGGAGCATATAGGTTTAAAAATTAATTAACATATGTACCCCTTAAAACTTCAGAGTGTTTGCTTAGCTGTTCAGTGAAACCCTATGTGGTATACATTCAGGCAGTTGGATCTGCTTTTCCTTCTGGAATCTTCTGCTGGACGAACTTTATTCCAATAAATTAACTGCAGAGAGTGGTGCACAGAATTGGGAAGAAGGTATCTTTTTGTTTTAATATAATTTTATTTTCTTATTTTTGAGCCTCCACTGCAACATGTTATTTCTTGTTGACTGAAGTAATTGTTCTGTGATGTCTTCCTGTCTGATTTCTACGGCTTCTGTCACTTTAGGGCTTGCCTACCCATACAGCAATGCACACTACGGGGATATGATTTCTAAAATGCACTAATGTGTTGCACATTGATTGGTTTGTGTAGTTCCTGCAGGAGCACACTGAGGGTTCCCTAGTTCACTTTAACATAGTGCTGCTAGATCCTGGAAAGTGAGAGCAGTGAAATATCTAGTTCCAAGTCCATTTTAGATTTAATGGCTTTAGAGCTCAGCATTAAGACTTTTGAAGTGGATCTGGAATTGGATGGGAAATCAATGAGGAGCACTGCTATGTAGGATTGCCAGGTGTCTGGTTTTTGACTGGAATGTCCAGTTGAAAAGGGACCCTGGTGGCTCCGGTCAGCACCACTAACTGGGCTGTTAAAAGTCCGGTCGGCAGCACAGTGGGGCTAAAGCAGGCTCCGTGTGGCTCCTGGAAACAGTGGAATATCACCCCTCCGGCTCCTACATGGAGGAGCAGCCAGTGGGCTCCGTGCACTGCCTCCGCCCCAAGCACCTGCTTCACAGCTCCCATTGGCTGGGAATTGCGACCAGTGGGAGCTGTGGTGGCAGTGCCTGCAGGTGGGGTGGTGCGCAGAGCTGTCTGACTGTGCCTCCACATGCTGTTACTTCCGGGAGCTGCTTGAGGTAAGTGCCGTGTCCCTACCCCCTGCCCCAGTCCTGATCCCCCTCCCACCCTCCAAACCTTTCAGTCCTGGCCCGGAGCACTCTTCTGCACCCCAGAGCCCTCACCCCCCCCACACCCCTCACCCTGCCCCAGCCCTGATCCCCCTCCTGCCCGTCGAACCCTACAGCCCCAGCCCGGAGCCCCCACCTACACTCCAAATCCCTCATCCCTGGTGCCACACCAGAACCTGCCCCCCCAGCCCCCAAACCCTAGTGCCCCTTCCCGCACACTGAACCTCTCATTTCTGACCCCACCTCAGAACCTGTACCCCAGCCCAGAGCTCATACCCCCTCCAGCACCCTAATCTTCTGCCTCAGTCCTGAGCCCCCTCCCATACTCCGAATCCCTTGGCTCCACCCCCCAGCCCAGAGACCCCTCCTGCACCCCAAACCCCTGAGCGAGTGAGTGAGGGTGGGGAGAGTGAGTGACAGAAGGAAGGGGATGGAGTGAGTGGGGGTGGGGCCTCAGAAGGAATGGGGAAGGGACAGGGCCGGGCAAGGTGTTCAGTTTTGTAAGAGTAGAAAGATGGCAATCCTACTGCTCTATTGTGCTCTTTTTGACCAGTCCTATCTTGTAAGTGGGCAAAAAAGACCAACTGAAGCTCCAGTACATGTTGACTGTAAAATGTGTGCAATCATGGGGAAGAGTTCCCAGTAAATAAGATTAGTCTCCTGCCAAATTTAGTTGGATAGATTTTGAGTACTCCTATCTGCTTAGAGGACTGCTGACATAGTGTGCTCCATGTACATCTCAAAGTAACAGGTATTGCATGAGGTGTGTAAGTAAATGAATGCTTTATTATAGCTGAAACAATGCTGTCACTGGAGTAAGTAAACATAACATTTCAAACCTTTCTCCTGGTTATCAATGTTGATTTGTCCGCAGTAAATTTACACAAACTACTGTGAAGTGGGTTTTTGTTTTTTTGTTTTTTTTTTATTGAGAAGATTTTACTTAAGCAATGGGCTGTCAAAGCACTAGTAGCAGTTTATTTTTAGTTTAGTTTGTAATCTTACTGTCCCACAGTATGTCACCTGAATATCAAGAGGAGCTTGCTGGAGGCATCTAGGACAAGCGGGAACACAGTGAACACATTCTGCTGTTGTATAGAATGTATAAGTACTTCCCCAGTATAAAAGGTAGTGTTGGTCTGTTCAAGCAAAATCCTAGCCCCTTACAAGTAAATGGGAATTTTGTCATTTACCTCAGTGGGAACTAGATCACTGGAAATAGGGCTGTCTGAAACATAGGCTGTCCTGCTGCCCCATTTCCTCCTGCCCTGAGCTTTTAGTTGTGCTGCACTTGATTACTATTGAAGTGAATAATGTACACCTCTACCTTGATATAACGCTGTCCTCGGGAGCTGAAAAATCTTACCACTTCATAGGTGAAACCATGTTATATCGAACTTGCTTTGATCCACCGCAGTGTACAGCCTCCCCCTCCCCCCCGGAGCGCTGCTTTACTGCGTTATATCTGAATTCGTGTTATATCAGATCATGTTATATTGAGGTAGAAGTGTATTTCAAGAACAATGTATTTGATAACATATTCTGCAGTAGCACAGAATGCATCTCGTGTTCAGTCCTGCATTTAAAAATCATCTCCAGGGAATACTAGACTACAGAACTGTACAATAAAGATTCAAAGTCTGTTGATTAGTTCTGGGAGCTGTTTACTTCTATAAAAATTCACACAAGATCTGCTCTCTCTTCACTTATCCTGGAGTTGACAAAACCTGTACAGGACCTGTTTTTCTCTATATCCCTATGTTCAGGGTTTCTCAGGCCATGGGTTGCAACTCAAAATTGCTTCACTGGAATGTGTCAAAGGGTTGTGTGGGAGGCCTGAGGGTTGCAGCTGGGTCTTGCTCCCAGGATAGGAGGGAGGCTCTGAGGGCGTAGGGGGGTTTAGAGCTTGCCCTGCATGCACCCTGCAGCGGCAGCTCTGATCTCCTGGGGCTGGCTCGGCTTGGCTCCCCACTCTGGCCAGGTCGTAGTGCCACAAGTTTGGCCTGGTCAATCCCCCCCATTGGGGCACCATACGAAACCTGAGCAGTGCTGTGACCCCCAAGTGTTGCAACACCTGGAGCTGGGAACCAAGCCCAGTCAGCCCTTTAGCACAGGAGCCTCCCATATGGTACACACGGTGTACTTGCTTAGTACTTGTGTACTAAGTACTAATGTGTGTATTAGATATCGTGGGTAAGAAATATTTAGTAACCCAGATGTTTTTTGTACTAAAGCTATTTATTAGGTTGCAACAAGTCTTTAAAGTTTACAAATGGTCCTGAGCCCCAAAAGGTAGAACCATTGTTCTGCATATTTGAACTTCGTAGAGCAATAGCACAAATGTGAAAACCAAAGTCTAGCAGGATGTCGTTAACTCAAAAATTTAAGAACATTTCAAGCAGCAGTCATCCCTTGCCCTAAGTTAGTTGGTGGAATGATGCTATATTTATGCCTATGTGTAAGAGTAAGGCCCTGCAAAAACTATAACTGTCAGCGACCTAGTTAAACCATTATGTCCCTACCTAGTTACCCATGGTTAAAAGTTGTCCTGTATGGGAGTGGTGATCATGTCCAGGGTTTTACTCTGGTTAACCTTGTTTTAAGTCCAGAAGAACTGTTCTACTTTCAGCATTTGCATTTTTAATCATGTATGAAACTGTGCATGCCATAGCATCTGTTCAGGCTTTGAAATTCTGTTTGTACTCTGAAGATGATGATTTTCTAGCAACAACAACTAAAAAGGCAGTGAAGTTTTCTATAATTTCCTTGTACCCACAAATTAGATATCTAATTCCCTTCCCTGTTCATTTTATGTGTACTGAAGGTTTTATGTGTACTTATTTATATTACATTTATATTATAGTAGTAAATGGTGTGCAATATAAATTTGAAATTGACTAATATTAAACATTTTATACCGTTGGTGGTTTCCAGGTTTTAATGGCTTCCGTATACCATCCTTTAGGAAAAAGTAATTTACTTTCCACGTAGTTAGTGAGTTACTTGTTTCATTGAAGATTAACATATTAAACTTTCTTTCTCAAATGAACCCTACCATTAGATTCTGAATCTGATCTTCTACCATTTGAAAATAAAATACAAATAATGTTTTAGTGTCAAAAGAGATGTCTTGCTCTGTGTGCAACCATTTATAGCATAATCCAATATTAGTGCAACCCATTAAAATGAACACATTCACAAATAGCATATTATTTTCTTGAAACATAACAATTGTGATTAAATTACTCTGAAATTACTTTCAATCCATTTTCAAAGTACTGTACAGAAAATCTATATTCAGCTCAATCAGCTAATAGTGCAATACCTACAGTATAGCATGATATGATTGTGAATTAGCTCTGATGCACTACTTTTTAGTTTGCAGTCTTTTCGTTTGGACTCACAGGTAATCAAATCTCTTTGGAAAGAATGATAACTGAAAACTGATCAAAGGTGCTAATAATAATTATCAGACTATAATAATAAAATAGCTTCACTATATTTTCAAGGTAGCTTTTTGTCATTTTAATGTACTGTTCAGTAAAATCTGAAGAGTATCAGTGCATTGTACTGAAATAAAGAATGAAGGATAACACCTGACTGGCAGTGCAATGTGGAAGGCTTACTGCAGCATTCAATCAGTCCCCTATAAATTAGTTGCTGTCACAATTCACTTTCAAGTATGCTGGGCTTAAAAAAAAAAAAAAAAGCTTCTTTGAAGGTATAATAGGTTTTGCTTTTGTTGGAACATGCTCCTTTATTTTGTCACTCTTGCTTTATTCTGATTATTCGTTTTTTATGGAAACATCAGGAAAGAAATTTTTTATTCTGTTGGTGCTTTAAAAAAAAAAAAAAAAGCCCATCACTGAACATGGCTATGTGTGTTGACTATGTAAATTAATTAACTACCACATTGGAGCTCTGCGTGATTCTACACATGCTGTGCTAATACATGGTAAGCCCTCTTATTCTCAGAACATCTGATTTCCTCTTTACAGGTCAGTGCACCTTTCATATCCCTAATTAGATTGATCCGAAAATACCGTGTTCTATAAAGGCAGTACTGAAGTGTGGAAAAATGATGATTGTTCATTCAGCTTAGACCAAATAAATCTCACAGCACGGTGCTCTCATCTGCAATGGGATGTTAATATGTTATAGACAGTTTCTGTAGAACATGCTCACGTGAATATTCTGCATTTTCTTGCCAGAATAGTTTCTCCTACATTGATTTAAACATGCCATAGGTAAAAATGAGGGGAAAAGCCTTCTACTAAGAAAAGAAATAATGAATGAATGTCTTAATTTTATTCTCTTCCCTCAAGTCCTGAAGCAGCTACTGTAGGGGGAAACCTCTATTTGCCTAGGAGAATGGAGTTATTTACCTGTTTAAAAACCAGAACCTGTACTGATCTTCAGAAGTTAGTATTTAAACCATTCGCCTTTCTAGCGAGACAGAGAAAATAGAAGAAAGTGCACAGATTTGAAATTGCAGAACTACTAACTGTAGTTTGTAATTTAGCATTTAAATCGGCTTCTGTACCAAATGACTGGAAGATAGCTAATGTGATGCCAATTTTAAAAAGGGCTCTGGGAATGATCCCTACAATTATAGTCTGGTAAGTCTGGCTTCAGTACCGGGCAAACTGTTCGAAATTATAGTAAAGAACGAAATTGTCAGACACATAGATGAACATAATTTGTTGGGGAAGAGTCAACATGATTTTTGTTAAGGGAAATCATGCCTAGAATTCTTTGAGGGGGTCAACAAGCATGTGGACATGGAGGATCCAGTGGATATAGTGTACTTAGATTTTCAGATAGCCTTTGCTTAAGAGCCTTCACCAAAGGCTCTTAAGCAAAGTAAGCTCTCATGGGATAAGAGGGAAGGTCCTCTCATGGACTGTTAATTAGTTAAAAGATCGGAAACAAAGAGTAGGAATAAATGGTCAGTTTTCAGAATGGAGAGAGATAAATATTGCTGGCCCCCTAGGGGTCTGTACTGGGACCAGTTGTATTCAACATGTTCATAAATGATTTGGGAAAAGGGGTAAACAGTGAGTTGGCAAAATTTGCAGATGACACAAAATTGTTCAAGATACTTAAGTCCCAGGCAGACTGTGAAGAGCTATAAAAGGATCTCTCAAAACTGGGTGACTGGGCAATAAAATGGAAGATGAAATTCATTGTTGATAAATGCAAAATAATGCACACTGGAAAACATAATCCTAACTATACATATAAAATGGTGCGGTCTAAATTGGCTGTTACCACTCAAAAAAAAAAAAAAGATCTTAGGGTCAATTGTGGATAGTTCTCTGAAAATAGCCACTCAATGTGCAGCAGCAGTCAAAAAAGGGAACAGAATGTTGGGAATCATTAAGAAAAATCAGATAAATCATTAAGATAAAACAGAAAATATCATATTGCCTCTATATACATTCATGATGTGCACACATCTTGAATACTATTTACAGATGTGGTCACCCCGTCTGAAAAAAGATATATTGGAATTTGAAGAGGTTCAGAAAAGGGCAACAAAAATAATTAGATATATGGAATGGCTTCCTGTGAGGAGAGATTAATAAGACTGGGGTTTTTCAGCTTAGAAAAGCTGACTAAGGGGGGATATGATAAAGGTCTATAAAATCATGACTGGTGTGGAGAATATAAATAAGGAAGTATTATTCACTCCTCATAACACAAGAAGTAGGGGGTCACCAAATGAAATTAATAGGCAGCAGGTTTAAAGCAAACAGAAGGAAGTATTTTTTTCACACGATGCGTAGTCAGCCTGTGGAACTCCTTGCCATAGGATGTTTTAAAAGCCAAGACTATAACAGGGTTCAAAAAAGAACTATTTTCTTTTACCAACATTCTCTATTGTTAGTAGCAAGTGAGGGGGAAATCCCATCTCCATTCAGATTCAAAATCCTCTGACCACAATTCAGTGGGGAATTTAGCATGGGATCTAGTTATACTGGCTTTTCTGGAAGGTTCTGTTTCAAGACTCCTGTATGAAACAGTAATTGGCTGAATTTATTCATTTTCTCCAGCAGTAGATTCATTTTTGTTTGTCCCCAGTGACAGCTGAGACTGATTATCTTCATCCTGGAATATGTTGAGCCAGAGTATGCCCTTGTGCCATTTCCCAAGAGTCAGCCACGGCGGAGGATGTGAATGCACCAGCTGTTCAGGTGTTGCAATGCAGTGTCATTAGGAGTATAAGCAAACTACAGAGTTAGCATAAACACCAATTTTCTTAAAATCCCAAGCAGTTCTTTGGTTTAAGCCAATGGCAATAGCTATTACTATGAAGTGGCACAGGACAGCATATAAAGTGGACATTGTGTTCTTTGACTTGCACAGTTTCTTAGTATTCGATAAAATTCAATAAAAACCATTTGTGGTACTATGTGTGGGGGTTGTCTGTGTTTGAAATCTGCATTTGTATGCCCTTGATCAAACCCTTCCCCAAAAGATGCATTTTGATGTATTCAGCACAGGAAAGAGTATAGCTCATATAACCAACTTGCCTCAAGGAACATCCACTGAGAAAAGAAAATAGCTGTTGATGTAATGTAAAAAATTCAGTCTAGTGCCCTGTTGGTTTAGAATTATGAGGTTAGGATTGTAGAAGAGTCATTTTTTCGCATCATGGGGATTCCATAAATGCAATTCCATAGTTAAGCAAGGCATTTGACATGTCCATAGCAGAGCAATACTCTGAAGCCCGAATTACAGGGTAGCTTGGAATGCTATTGCTCACAGAAATGCAAGAAATCAAACTCCATCTTTTATTACCTATAAGATTTTGTACGTTTTAAAATTATGGTTGTACTGAATAAATTAGAGCTTTAGCTGTTGTGTTCACTTCTATATCAATATCAATTGTATTTGTGAGACCATTTAGCAGCAACCCGTTTTACAGGTTAGCATTTCCAGTAAGCAAATCCCACTTCCTCTGGAGTGGTGCAAATTGAATTAGCTAAGATTAAGTTATCTTTCTAATCCTGGGAGTTCTGTTGAATCTCTTCAGTGTCTATACAGCCTAGGGTGATCAGATGGCAAGTGTGAAAAATTGGGACAGGGTAGGGGGTAATAGGTGCCTATATAAGAAAAAGCTCCAAATATTGGGACTCACTCTATAAAATCAGGACATCTAGTCACCCTAATACAACCTATAGATATGTGCACCACCAAAAATGAACAGATGAGTTTTCAAGTTGAGTGATTTTGTTATGTCTGAAACTTCAGTGTTGTAGAGTAATTAAACAGCAGTTAATTTGTTGTGAAATGTTGTGCAGCCCATTTTATTGTGATAAATATAAGTTCATACTACAGCACCTGCATATTTGAGGCTTGAAGAGAAAACTAGTTAAGATCTCTGAGAAGTAAGAAAATACAAAATTTTCTTAGTAAATGATACCCAGCAATAGTATTCAAGGAAAATTGAAAATCATACCATCTTGTAAGCACCTATGTTTTCCATTTTATGTGGTGAAATTGTTTCATTTTTAATCTGCATGTCCCCAACCACGCCAGGTAATTACATGCCTTAATAGCACTGTGAAAAAATGAGGAAAGGGTGTAGCTAAATAATGTGTTGTTTAATGGTGTAGAGTCATCGTTACAACTTGCTTACAACCAGAAGGTGAACAAAGTGTTATCAGGAATATCACTAGAGCTGCCCAAAAAAGTGGGAGGGTGTTTGCAAGAAAACTATTTTGTAAATCCAATTTTTTTTCAAAACTGAATTTTTTTCACCAGCTCTATATATCACAGCATCAATGGGCTTAAAAGCTGAGATGGTATATCTTAGCAATTATTTGTCTTAACTAGATCTCAAATGTGGTGGTGCTGAAGCAGGATGCTATCTGCAGTTGGTTTTACACAAATCAAGACTGAAATTGCTTCTGAAAAAAAATGGGGAAGCTATTTCTCATATTGACACTACACACTTTTTCTGTGTCACTGTATTTACTTATGTTGATCCATCATATTGTATAGTCTTTTTTTTTGGTCCTAGTGTCAGTACTGTCTAGGGAAGAAAAGGATGACTTTTAAAATAAACTTTCCAAGACATTCCACGTAAAATCAAAAGAGCTTGTTAGCACAGTGTAATTCTGTCTAACGCCCAATATGTGTGAGCTAAAGCATTTATATTTGTACTGCAGGTATGGAGACAAGGAATTTTTTCCTTCCTGTTGACCTACTTTTTAAAAACACACAAACTCTGTTAGTATCAATCTTTAGTTATGCTTTTTCTGGGAATGGATCTATATAATCTTGATTTAGCCTTTATAGGTGGTGAGACAAACATTTTTCTTTTTTTTTTAATTTAGTTGACTGTTATTTATGTGGTAGAATAATTTCACAGGTGATTACACTTTCATAGAATATCAGGATTGGAAGGGACCTCAGGAGGTCATCTAGTCCAACCCCTGCTCAAAGCAGGACCAATTCCCAGACAGATTTTTGCCCCAGATCCCTAAATGGCTCCCTCAGGGATTGAATTTACAACCCTGGGTTTAGCAGGCCAATGCTCAAACCACTGAGCTTTCCCTCCCCCTTCAGACCTTGCCTCTAGTAGCATTATGATGAGAGTAATAGTTTCACACTGGAGCACTATGTTTCAATAATTTCTCCAGTGTACACATGCTTTCAAAGCATGTTTCTCTTTCTTTTTGTCTTCTGCCTCAAAGCCTTTCAGCCAGAATATTGGCTGTGCCAAGGTAGTAAGTAGTATTAAAAGGTGAGGAGGGCTAATGCGCTGGGGAATGATGCAACTTCTACATGAACCTGTAGTGCAACATTCATCCTTCTTCTTTCTTACCTGCTGTCCCCACTACAGTACTGTAGAGTGTTTGAGTATGCAATCTTTAAGTTTATAGAAAGGGAGATTGTCACATCAAATATCATACTTGCTGTTTGAAATCTTTTTTTAACCTACTGTTGTTACAGTCATCTTGGATGTTGTTTGTAACTGAAAGAGAAATAGCCTTTCATATTGTTTTACTTTGTGCATTTGACAGCATGTTGCTACACTCTTCCTCCATACAGTCAATTTCCTCTCTTTTGAATGAGATCTTCCAACATTACCAGGGAAAGATAAAATATTTTTAAATGTGTGATTGGAATAAACCACAAAAGACTAGCGGGAACACACAATGTAGAATCACATTGCTTTTAACTTGTTTTTCTAAACTTGACTAACTATCAGGTGACAAAGTTCCCCTCTAAGTTTTGTTTTCTTTTAGAAGGACATTGGAGACGAGGACAGAAGGTAAGGAATAATGGCTCTTTTACTGCCAAATAATATCTCAGCCACAGAAAAAATATTTTTGCTAAAACTTTGCTTGACCGCTAAAATGTTTTAAAATAGGGTCTCCTACATATGTAACTAGGAAGCCCTGGCTGGATTTTATCAATGCGTCTGATTCAAAAAGCAGAATATGGCTGAGCTGAGAAAACATCTGGATTTGTCACCAATAGTCCACAAATGTCCACAAAAGTAGAAATCTTTGTTCCGAATTGCATCTTTGTCATAAAGCTAGCTAAGGTTAATGTTTTCACCTGTAAGGTTAACAAAGAATGCCTGCAACAACTGACCAGAGGACATCAGAGAAAGATACTTTCAAATCTGGGTGGAGGAGCTGTGGTGTGTGTTCTTTGTCTGTTCTCTCTAGGCTCTGAGAGTGACCACACATACCTTACAGGCTCTCTAATCTTCTGTTCCAATTTTGTAAGTACAAAGGTAGAAAGCAGTTAGTCTTTTTATTGTTTTCTGTATTTGCAGCTGTGTATCTGCTGTAGAGTTTTATGTTGTATTTGGCTAAAGTATTTTAAATTGTATTCTGTTGGAGGAAGCTTTCTTCTCCAGTGTCTGTAAGCTGAAAGACCCTGTTATTATCATATAGATTACAGAGTAACTTGTACCTTTTTTTCTTCTTTTTTTTATTAAACAGTTTTGCTTTTAAGACCTGTTGATTTTTCCCTAGTTGAGGCTCAGGAATTGAGTCTGTATTCACCAGGAATATGGTAGGGAGAAGGAGGATAAATTTCCTCTTGTGTAGTTCACAGACTTGAATCTGTATGCCCTGGTGAGGGGAAGGAGGAAGGTGAAGGGGAATCCTTTGTTTAGATTCATGGAGCTTGAATCTGTCTATCTCTCTAGCGTACCCAGGCGGGAGACCTGGGAGGAAGAAGGAGGGGGAAGGGAATGGTTTATCCCTTTGTTGTAGACTCAAGGAATTGGTCTTGGGTCCCCAGGGAGGTTTTGGGGAGACCGAGTTTATCAGACACTCAGAGTTCTGACTGTGGCAGCGTACGATCTAAGCTGGTAATTAAGCTTAGAGGATTTCATGCTCAGTACTCATTTTTGGACTCTAAGGTTCAGATTGAGGAAGGTATACTATGACAATCTTACAGCAGTATAAAGGGAGAGAGGGAATAGATTGACATATGTTTTTATGTGTGTTTATATACGGAGAATGTGAGGATTCCAGGATTTAATGATATTCTTTCATACCAATTTTGGATGTTCTTTGTAAGGATGTTTAACACAGAAACAAAATTGTTTTTACACATGGACAAGGAACTAAAAATAACTGGAAAGCTTAAGTACCAGCTCCTTAGCTCTTCAGTAATTACTCTGTTTTTTCTTTTTATTGGCTTCTGTTGTTCTGCTTGTTTTTTTTCATCGCTTTTTACCCATAGCCTGATTAGCATTTAATACAACTTGGTCGTTTTGGCAGTTGGTGAATGCAATATGATTTTTAGTTGGTGTAAACAGTGAGAAGTGTAAAGAAAATGTTTGGTTTAGACAAGTAACTGAGTTTAGTGAATAAATTTTTGAAGGGAGTCTAGATTGATTGGTTCTTCACTACTAAACAGATATTTTAGTATTTCCCTAGGTGCTTATCTATGGTAAAATGAGTAAAGGTTAATATATACTTAAAAAGTTCAAGTAAGGACAATTTTTTTCTGTTTTTTCCTTCGCAGAGGCATCCTGCTGAGTTAAGGTTCAGTTAGAAATGCTAGGGAGTGAAAATGCTGAACATGTTTTCTCTCCTTTTTTGAGGAGGAGGTTTTTTACAGAGACATTTGTTGAGGCTCTGAAACCATGCTGTTGTGACCATGCTGATTCCAAGAGCGTTTCACAGCGGGAAGGAGCTCTTTCTCAGGGACCTGGTCCACACTACGCTGTTTAAATTGATTTTAACAGCGTTTAAATCGATTAAATTGCTGTACGCGTTCAAACTACAGTGCTCTTTAAACCGATTTTAAAGGGGCTCTTTAAATCGATTTCTGGGTACTCCTCCCAACACGAAGGCAGTAACGCTTAAAATCGATTTTATTATATCGGAATAGTGTTAGTGTGGACGGAAATCGACATTATTGGCCTCGGCGGGTAGGTATCCCACAGAATGCACACTGGACTGCTCTGGACAGAATCAGAACTCAGAGGCACTGGCCAGTGTAAACAGGGAAAAGCCCCACCCGCGAACTTTTGATGTCAATTTCCTGTTGGGCCAGCTGTGGAGCTTCTGATCAGCACAGGGTGACCACGCAGAGTCATCAGCACAGACAATTGCAGGTCTTCTGGGATGAAAAAGAGCTCTAGATTGGACGCAGGAGATGGTACTAGATCTGATCGCTATATGGGGAGAGGATTCAATGCCTAACAGAAACTCTGTTGCTAAAGATGAAAATGAAAATATTTTGGAAAAATCTCAAAGGGCTATTGTTGAGAAAAGGCCACGCAGGGACGCAGTTGCGTTGCAGAGTGAAAGTTTAAGAGAGCTCAGACAAGTCCTACCAGAAAACAAAAGAAGCAAACGGAAGGGTCTGTGGGCAGGGCGAAACATGCCGCTTCTACGCTGAGCTGCAGCATTTTAGGGGCTGCGCACCACTACCCCTCTCCTTGTCCGTAGATTCCGAGGTGGGAGGAGGTCATAATATCAACATGGCGGAGGATTTCAGGGAGGTGAAGAATGGGAGGAGGAGGAGGAGAGAGAGGATAGACTTGCATCGGCACACAGCACTTCGATACTAGTCCAAAACAGCCAGGAGCTTTTTGTGACCAGACGCGAATTACCCCCGAGCCCTCCCAAGCCACATAGCCGCGAAGCATGAAGCGACCTCTGGTGTAGTGTATTTGTAAATATCAAACATGGTTTAAAGCAAGCGTTTTTTAATGATTTGATTGCCATCAGGGCTTTGGCATGCATGTTGCAGCAGTAAAGTTACAGGAAAGTTTGTTAAATGTATCTGGGAATGAGAGCGAAAAATCCTCAAAGAAATCTCCATGAATCGCTCCTGGAGGTACTGCGAAAGCCTTTGCAGAGGTTTCTGGGCAAAGCAGCTTTATTACATCACCATGATAGGACACTCTACCTCGCTATGCATTGTACAAGTAATTGGGTATCATTGCGTGACCAAGCACAGCAGCGTATGGTCCTGGTGATTCCTGGCATTCCAGAAACATTCGTCTTCATCTCGCGCTGTGATTCTCAGTTTAGAGTTATACATTCATTTGTGACCTGGTTGAAATTCAGGAATTTAAATTAAAGGGGACAGAGATGGCTATGTAGAAACTGATAAATGAAATTGTTTTTAATGTTCACTTTATTAATGTAACTTCTGTTCACCATCACTACATTGCATATTGTAATTCAATCCCATTTTAAAACACTCACTCCATCTTGTAAAAGCTTCCCAACCTTCATTTTTGCAAACCCTGCTGTAATCTTATTGTTAGTTTAGATGTGTGAATGAGGCATGTATGGATGATAAAATCAACCTCCAGCCCAGCCTGTCCTGATAAGGTGAAATTCAACTACCAACGGCTGAGACCTAGACAACAGTGAACAAAGTAAAAAGCATCCACCCTAAAAAGAAAAGGACAAAAGAACAACAGAAGAGATCAAAGCCAGGTTCAAGGCTGAAAGTCACGCCTGCAATTGACGGGTGATCAATCCAAACCAAAGGCAGCGTGACACAGCAAGACTATAGACTTGAATCCAACTAAAAGCCTGTACAAAAGAGGGTGAGAGGTAAGAGACTGGTAACATTCTGCTGCCAACATGGAGCCAGCACTGCTGATTAATTTAACACAGCAGAATGAAGCAACTCCTGAACTAACATAGGGAAAATCCTATAAAGCTGAACTCTAAAGACTGAGGACTTTGAGTCTATGGTTCTGCTTGCCAGCCCCAGGAGCATCAGGTGCAACTGACCGGACTCGGCTCCACTCTTGTGTACAGGGTACCTGGCCAGTATTTCTGTCACAAGCAACTTTAGGCTGGTAACATAATATCTATCCAGAAGTGTTATGAATGATGTGTGAATGGATATATAGGAAGTAGCTAAACAACGTTGTTGCTGTTATCTTTTATTTTATTATGGTATTTACAATAATGTGACAAATGTCTTTGTCCCTTTAATAAGATCTGCTAGTTTTTTTATGTATAAAAGCTATTTTCTACTGGGCTGTTCTACTGGGGCTGTTGCTACATCAAATCCTTCTTGCATGTAGCAAAGCTGGGGGAGGGGAGAATGATGGCGCTGAGCGTTTGCGAGCAGAATCTTTCCAGCACCAGCCACGCGGGTGGGGGGGGGGGGGGGAGGAGGTGGTGTTTAGCATGATAGCAGCCATGCGGTGGGGGAGGAATATAGAAATCCTTACATAGGGAAGAGGAGGGGGGTGGCGTCTGCTGCTGCCTGTTAACAGAAAAAGGCATCATAGGGCACTGTATATATGAAGGCTGGAGAAGTCAAAGATAAAGCCTTACCATGGCGCATGAAAGTGAAGTATGATGCCCGACCTGCGTCTGTGAGATCTGCAACACAGAGCCACAGACACTCAATATTAAAAGATGCAAAATGCAACTTGTAGTGAAATCACATGTTTGTGCTATGTAAGGTGATAGTGTGAAGAGTATACCACTGTTCTGAAATGTTCTTTTTACATACTTCTCCATCTATGGCCCCCACGTTAGGGAATCCCATTGCAGCAAAGCCATCACATGACCTGCACGTTTCCAGAGTCACAACCTTCGTAGCAGCAGCTTAATGATTGCTTTGGCTACTTGCATCACAGCAGCCCCACAGTAGATTTTCCCACTCCAAATTGATTCCGAACTGACCGGTAGTTGTCTGGAGTTGCAAGTTTCCAGAGGGCTATTGCACTCGCTTCTCCACTGTGAGGGCTGCTCTCATCTTGTATTATGGCATTTCAGGGCAAGGGAAAGCAAGTCACAAAGTTCAAAGAAAGTGCTCTTACGCATGCGAAAGTTTCGCAGCCACTGCGAATCATCCCACACCTGCAAAACTGTGCGGTCCCACCAGTCTGTGCTTGTTTCCGCGCCCAAAATCGGCATTCTTCATTACCAGCAGTAGCTCCAAAACGCAGGGGCCGCGGTTAGGAGAATTCAGTGTCCATGTCCTCATCACTCTCTCGCCGCGCTGCCGTAGCTGCTTCCTCCTCGCCTGCCTTTGCAGTTCGTGTTCACCATAGACAGCACGGAAATGCGGAGGTGTTTATAACGTCCACGATTGCGTTTAGTGATCTCAGCAGGGTCCATGCTTGCAAGTTCTATGGCGTTTGCTCAGTTCACCAGGGGAAAAGGCGCGAAATGGTTGTCTGCTGCTTTCACAAAGGGAGGGTGAGCGTGTACCAGAACCACCAGTGACAATGATTTTTGCCCATCAGGCATGGCTCTCAACCTGGAATTCAAGGGGCGGGGAGACAGGGAACTATGGGATAGCTACGAATAGCTACCTACAGTGCACCGCTCCAGAAATGGACGCTATCATCGGACTGATGACACCGTTGAATTAATGCCTAGTGTGGACGCGCACAATCGACGTTTTTAATATCTGTTTAATAAAACCGGTTTTAGCTAATTCGAAATTATCTCGAGTGTGGACGTAGCCTCAGTTCTCAATCTGGGGAGATCCTCTTCTTCTCTAAAAAGCTCAGCACAGAATTGGCAGCCCAGAGGGAGGCGGGCTAAGGTGGCTTTTAGCCACCTTTGCACCTCCTGATCCTTGTTGCCTATCTTAAACAGCCATAGCCCTGCAGGGAACCCCTGCATTTTCTTATGTGGGGCTTGGAAGGGAGTCCTTGGCAGGCAGCCTTTGCCTGTATGTGTCAGTTCTGTACTGGGGAATCTCCTCTGGCTAGATAAGGAGCTTTTAGATTTCCTGTGGTACTGCTTGGTCCTTTTCCCTCTCTTAAAGGAGCCAGTCTGTCTGAGAGTAGGCTCATGTTTTTCAGTTTGACTGTCCCCACTGTAGATATGTCCTCAGTGGGATGGGGATGGAGAGTGGCATCTGAGGTAGCTAGGTCTGTCATTTAAGCAATTGCAAATTAGGTCACTAAGTCCACTTTACATGTAAGGCATCCGTGACTATAATGATGACAGCTGTATAATAGTGGCTGTCTTTTATAGCACTTTATCATAGATCTCTTCACAAAGGAGATTCAGTATATTCCCCATATTACTGATTGAGAAACTGATGCATGGGGACTGTAGTGACTGTCCAAGGTCACCCAACATACCAGTGGCAGAGTAGGAATAGAACTCATGTCTCCTGAGTCCCAATCGAGCACACTATGCATTAGGTCACATTGCCCCCTAAGGCATAAAATCCTAAAATAGGAAAACTATTTGTTGTTGAGATTTTTTGTTTTGCAAAAACGTTTTTTTTAAACCATTTTGCAACTTTAGATTTTTTTTTTTTTTGACCATCTCTATCAGGACCTTCGAGTGATCTGTCTGTATTGAGTTAGGAACATTTTGGAGATTACAACATTAGTGTTATGTGTTATATGTCAGTTAGAGTGGCTCATAATAGAAGGAGTTGTAGCCTGTCATAAACAGATGGTTAAGGGTTAATGTCTCTTTTACTGTAAAGGGTTAAGAAGCTCAGTGACCTGGCTGACACCTGACCAGAGGACCAAGTGGGGACAAGATACTTTCAATCTTGGGGGGGAAGTCTTTGTTTGTTGTTTGTTTTGTTCGTTGTTCGCTCTTGGGCTAAGAGGGACCCAGCGTACACCCAGACTTTTCCAATTTTCTGAATCAGTCTTTCATGTTTCAAAATTGTGAGTATAGCTAGGCAAGGTGGGTTGTCTATGTTTGTTTTCTTTCAACTTGTGAATGCTTTTCCTTTTGCTGGAAGGATTTTTACCTCTGTTTGCTGTAACTTTGAATCTAAGGCTGGCGGAGGGGGAGGTCCCTCTAGTCTATATGAATCTGAATACCCTGTAAAGCATTTTCCATCCTGATTTTACAGAGATAATTTTTACTTTTTCTTTCTATAATTAAAAGCTTTCTTTTTAAGAACCTGATTGATTTTTCCTTGTGTTCAGATCCAAGGGGTTTGGGTCTTGTGTTCCCCAGGGAAGGTTTTAGGGGAACAGGAAGTGTGCCAAACACTATATTTTTGGCTGTTGGCAGCGTTACCAGATCTAATCTAGGAATTAAGCTTAGAAGGGTCCATGCAGGTCCCCCACATTTTTATTCTAAAGTTCAAAGTGGGGGGAAAAACCTTGACATAGCCAAAATGCTGTAGTTTTAAAAAATATATATATTCTGGAAAAAAGAATTAATTAATGTATGATTGTGCTTTGTAGTGTGTAGGAATTAGGTGGTATCCCTTTAAACAGTTTGAGCCCTCTGATGGCTTTCACCGTCTTCTGTGTTTCAAAAGCTTCCAGAACCCTGCCAGAGCAGTGGTTCCTATATGTGGCTAAGCCTTGTATATTAAGTAAAGAGTTATCTGAACCCCAACTTCCTTGTGTTGTGGTTCCTTCCTATTACTTGTGTAAAGAGCAAAAGACAGAACATATGTATGTATTAAATTTGTTCTTTGGTAGCTTCTTTAAAGCAAAACTTCCACATTAACTGTGTAAAAGAAACCGCTTATATGTTTAATTCTAATAAACACATACAAGAAATGCTATCTGATTATTTAGAATGGTATCCCTCAGTTATGTACATACATACATATACAGTAAAACCTCTTTAGTGACCACCTCTGAAGAGAGACCACCTGTCACAAGTGACTACTTGCAAAGGCCACAGAGCACCTCTGCAGTCTGGTATGCAAACCTTTGAAGAGAGACCACCTCTTACAAGCAACCACTTTTGTTAACTCCCATGAGTGGTCACTCTTGGTACTGTAATTTTGAAGGTATTAGAAAACATTCAAAAGTATACATTTCTGTTGAATTACATAGGAGAGGCTAGCACATTATCACCCTAAGTAACATAATTATTACTCGATTTACTCCAGGGCATTTTTTATTGTACCTCTTCACTGCAGACTAATATACGGTATATACTTTAGATATAATAAATGGAAATAATTAAATCCCTACAGAGGTTCTCATTCAGATCCCCGCATTACATAGCATTTATTTGTGTGCTTATCTCTGTCTTGGTTTTATTTTTATTTTTTTAAAGAAAAAAGGCATTGAGAAGCAAATTATGGGTCAGTGGCAGTAATAATTATCACAGTACAATATAGACCATAGGAAAGAGAGCATAGTTATGGTGAACTAGTATCTGCTTTTTATCAGTAGATAACTATATTTTATCCTGAAAAATCTTAGCCATTTTAGTGCTGTTTAAATAAAAATTACATGACATTTGACATAATTAAAATGCTGTCCTATTTATGGTAAAACACTTAAATGCCTATATATAAAACAGATGTCATCTTGTTTACAGTCCATTCTGTAACGAAGATGCATAATGCTTTGAAAGTGATTATTCAATGTCCATCTTGATGAGGGTCCATACGTATTTGAGTTTGTGGTGATGGGAGAACTCATTTTCCAAAAAGCATGTGGTCATATTGATGACAGCGTAGTACTTCCTCTGCTCCTGTGTTCCTGCTGCCAGGGATCCCCTAATAGCTTATTTGGAATCTAGGATGCAAGATTAATTAAGGTTATGCACAACATCTTGAGAATAAGTCTAGCATGCAGCCGTTATCAGTGAAACCCCAGTTTGAAGCACACTCAAAGTCATTTTAATTATTATTTCTGAAAAAGGCTGGGTATCAGAAGGGGATGTCAAATCCTCTACTTAGCAGTGTTTAAAAAGCAGACAAGTACAATACAGCAGATCAGATACAACAGGGGTTCTCAAACTGGGGGTCAGGACCCCTCAGGGGGTCATGAGATTATTACAGGGGGGTCGCGAGCTGTCAACCTCCACCCCAAACCCCGCTCTGCCTCTAGCATTTATAATGGTGTTAAATATGTTTAAAAATGTTTTTAATTTATAAGGGAGGAGTCGCACTCAGAGGCTTTCTGTGTGAAAGGGGTCACCAGTAAAAAAGTCTGAGAGCCACTGAGATACAGAGAGTTGAGAACTAGACTGAGAGAATGAAAATCATATGGGGAGCAACAGACACACCGCTGGGCTGCGCTGCCCGGCAGGAGTTTGCAGCGGGAGAGGGGCAGAGGGCTAGCCTCCCCAGACGAGAGCTCAAGGGCCGGGCAGGATGGTCCCGCGGGCCGTAGTTTGTCCTCAGCACAGCACCCTGCAATTGTGTTACCTGCTAAAATGGAGATAATTGAACGTATGGTGGGTTTTTTTTGTTTTTCTGTTACCAGCCCAGATGAGTTCTACAGAGATGACATCTGAAAAGACTGGTAGCGGATCATAAGCCTTATATTCATGGTTATAGTTCTAGTGCTATGCTGCAAAGAGACAGTTCAGTATTCTGGCATTTTCCTTTGCATTGTAAAATCGCTTTTGAGGGGCTCACTGCAATGAATACACGTCCTATAAACAGACGTAAATAATGTACAAACAGCACGAGTCAGAGTTACAGCACTCTGAACCTTCATTTCCAAAACCTCCCCCACTATTTAAAGGAGAAATCATTTAGCTAACAAGTAACAGCGTGTTCTATTTCTTTCCTGTAGGCCACTCACTGGTAGAGGGCAACATTACTAATCCATAATCCGCAGAGACAATATATTTAATTGCATGAAAGCTGAACAAACTGGCTGCTTTTTTGTTCCTGTAGTCTTTTTTTTTTCTTGATACACATGTACTAGCCATTGGGATTAATGGAGGACATATGTACATGAAGGAAGAAGGAAATTAGCGTATTGTATGGAAATCCTTTTTTCATATTTTTATTTATTTGTTGGCTTCATGGAGTTGAGTGAGACCCATTATTCACGAACAACTAAATTAAGACTTGTTGGATTCAGAAAAGAAATACTTAGACATTTAGCATTAGGTTTTAAAAGGTTGGAACTACCTCAGTGGATAGCTGACATTTTAAAATGTTATGGCTATGCTTTATTATTTGCATGGGACTTTGTAGAGATCTGGGACTTTCAACCAGCCATTATTTTTGCCTCTCTTAAGTGGCAAGGCAGACAACCCCTCCCCCCCCCCAAACATGCATGTCGTGATTATAATGAAGGTGACTTATGAATAGCAGTTTCAAAACATGGTTTTATACACTCTGGTCTTTTGAAAAAAGTGTAGTGATGAGTTATATTGAAGTTGCACTTCTGTCTGAGGAATTAAAAAATAAGTAGTTTTAAATCATTTTAAATTAGCACTCAATGAAGTTCTTTGTATTCTGAAATTGACAGGCTAAAATCTCGACTGTCCCAATTGCTATATTTTAAATGAGCCAATAATAAAATTATTAGATTTGTTACACTTGAACTCTGGTTTGTAGATCTTTTCATTGTTTTTAAAGAGTTTATTAAACATTGGAGAAGTGCACTAAATAATCTTTTATATGTACTTGGTGATGGTGTAGATGGTGAATAATCATAGAGTCTAGCTATAATGGAAAGCCTCTGATTAATGACATCTTTCAGAGATTGTTGTTTGGGGTTAGGAAGAGATCTATAACTGTTACTTTGACAAGTATATTTTGAAAGGCTATTTGGTTAGCTTTGGATGGTTAATAAATGTGTACTATTTTATTTTATGGATTTAGCTAAAGCTTTTGATGCAGTTGATCATCTACTTGCTAATCCAAAATCCTTGGGATTTGGCTCACGTCCTGGAGCTTTAGATAGATTCTGAAATGATTTGTCTGAACGCAGCAAGTGTGTAAAAATAAATATGGCTTTGGATCTGTTCTTGAAGATATTCAGCTGTCCAGTTTGGAATTGACCTGCCTGAGTCCTCCACTGACATTCATTTTGTATCATCAATTAGGCCCCAATTCAGCAAAATGTTTAAGGGCTTGGCTACACTCACACTTTACAGCGCTGCCACTTTCGCGCTCAGGGGTGTGAAAAAACACTAGTCAGCTTGTCTTGTTAGCTTCCTTTTTATTGTGCAGACCTTTATTGGAATTGATGTGTCTAAATTCTACTCTAAAAACACTTGTAAGATCTGCACAGGTGTATCTAGGATGAATTTGGCCTAGACCGTCTCTTCATTGTTACACCCCTTTTATCCTTATTCCACCAAATAGACTCGTGGCGTTCAATGGACCAAATTTCACATAGAAGCCTTCTCAGATGCAGGCATGCAAAATATGAGCATTAGTCAAATTGTACTCTTTCTGTAATAGCGTGTGCCTGCAATAGAATGAAAATACACTGCTTTGGGTATTTGTTGAAATAAAATTTCAAACAAATTAACTACAATATTTTTCACTGGATTTAAAACTTTAGATTCACCAAAACAAAACAAAACAAAAAAATCAATGAAGTCTTGTTGTTCTGTTTGCAAAATTCTCATTTCTCCTGTTGAGATCAGTATGTAGAAGTGGACCTTCTCTTGAATAACAGTTACCTTACAATCTGCAGTTCCTTAGTTTGTAAATTTGGAACTGTATTTATTTTATGCAATATAATACATAGCTCAAATTACTAAATGCCATTTTGTAATCTGATTGGCTGGTAACGAATCCTAGCCATCTGGTTATGGTACAGAAATCTCATAAGCCTTTGCTCTGGTAGCCTTCTCTGTTGGCTGTTCTAGGATTATCACCCTGTTCTTCAAGCCAAAAAACATAGCTGCACTATGAGCTTGTAAATTGGTGGAGATTCCTGATTTCTATATAAGCACTGATGGTGATGCGAGTCCTTGTATTTAGGAACCTTTTCAATAGGTTTTGGGGCCCCATCATGAACTCTGGTGATGATGCAGAAAATCTCTCTGAATCGGGATCATTTAGCAGAGCAGAGGCAACAGCAAATACTTTTCTATGTATTCTCATCCTCAATGGAATTATGCATTTCTTCCATTCTTAGATGAGGTCCTGTTCTACAGTACTCTGTAGATGAAACATGTTTAACCCAACAGGTCCGACTGGGTTTGGGTAGCTGCAGTTCATCCCTTTGAGAGTCTGTGACCAATGGATCTAGTGACTCAAAATGGCCTTCTAAAAGAAAAAGTATTGTTTATTTTAACCATAGGAACAAAGCATAAGATAAGAGAGAAAGGGTTTTAAAACAACAAATGATCTACACAAGTCTATTCTTACTACTTATTTCTCTTTGCATAGCACCTAGGAGCTCCAGTCATGGATCAGTGCCCTGTGGTGCTAGATGCTACACAAACACAAAACAGTCAGTCAGTCCCTGCCCCCAAATGCTTATCTTATCTAAGGCTTATCTGCCCATTGTGTTGGAAGCCTAAGAAGACCTAACTGCTTTAGGTCTTCCAGCAGGGTCTGTTTGGGTCTGTCCTCAAACAACTGCACCCCTTCTCAACATTTTGCAGTTCTTTTGTTCCCTATTGGCAAAATAAGCTGTGTAAGTTGACTGGAGCCAAGGAAGTGAGATCATCCTATTTAATAGCCCAGCCATTGTCTCTTAAACAGCTTGAAGCCTTTAGCTAGAGGTGTCTTGTCAGGAACCTGCTTGTTTTTCCCACACCCTGCTATTAAACCAAACCAGCATTTTCATACAGTAAACATCCTGATAAACCTGGTCAACACATAATATTCCTAAATGATCACAGACAACTCTGAATTCATCACATAGGATAAATAATGTTCTGAGTTGCTGAGATTCTATTGGAAAGGCACAGCAACTTCTTTCATACAAGGTATAGGAGAATCTGGCTCCAGTCCAGCTATCATTTATTTTGGGTTTGGAACTGCAGCCTCTGTTGCTTCAGTGTTTCCTATCTCAGTATATTGTGTCCCATTAGCATTATCTTTTTTCCTCTTGGTAGGTTACAATTTTGAGCTATGACATCACTTTTCCTACAAAGCTGGCTTTGAAAGATGGTAGAAGAAAACCTAGAGAAAAGGACTTTAAAGAAAATAAGCATTCCGTCAACATAATTGTGCACTGATGCTAATGTTGAACAATCACAGTTTTCTTGTTGGACAAATGCATTTTGAATGCTAAAATTTGGGATGTGGGAAAAGGAGAAATATGCAAAATTGGCAACCAATAAACCACAGAATATGGTTACTTTTGCCTGTCGTCAGCCTGGTAATTTAAAATATGACAAAATATTGGTTCTTAGTTAAATATGAGCCGTAAGAAGGAATTTTTGCACCCGAGGCAAGGGTTGGCTCCAGGATCTTCGGCAGCAATTTGACGGAGGGTCCGTCAGTCCCTCTCGGAGGGAAGGACCTGCCGCTGAATTGCCGCCGAAGAATGAATGAAGTGGTGGCGGCAATTCAGCGGCAGGTCCTTCCCTTCGAGAGGGACCGACGGACCCGCTGCCGATTGTGGCTTTTTTTTTCTTTTCCTCCACCCTGCTTGGGCAGTAGAGCTGCACCCCTCAGCTTTGCACGCCCGGGGCAAGTGCCTCACTCGCCTTGCCCTTGTTACGGCACTGTTAAATATTATGCTTAGTCATTATCGGTTATAACCTATCTCATTTTTTTCTTTTTTTCATAGGATCTGTGTTTATGCTGAAAGTTCAAGTAAACGACATTATCAGTCATCAGTACCTACCCCAAGCAATTGTAGAAGTGTTTGTTAACTACACCAAGACAAATTCCACACTCACTGGAAACAATGGAGTAGTATTAATAAAAGTTCCCTACAAGTTAGGTCTAAGTTTAACTATTGCATCTTACAAAGAGGGCTACATGTTAACACCATTGCCTTGGAAGACTGGGAGAATGCCAAGTAAGTAAACCTTTTAAAATCCTATTATTACACTGTGTGCAATTGAAGCTTCTTTCTTCCTTGGCTAATCCATCTAATTGTAATGAACTGTACATGACTGAATGAAGTCAAAGTAGGTCATGACGGAATGCCATGTATTAAAGGTAAATGACCCTTTAGACTTGACAAAATTATAACATGGATTTTTAAAACGGAAATAATAATATTAACTGTTGTTGAAAATATCTGTCCACTCTGAGAGATTATACTGCATTGGGGACATGATTTGAAGAATGTGAATGCATGTGCCTATGCATATATATGTCATGTAATATATATATATATATATATATATATATACACACACATGTGTGTAGTTTTCATGTTCACAGCAGAGTGAGTGAAAGGCCAGCTAGGAATATCGAAAGTTTTAGGATTATGGGGTACCGAGAGGCTGAAATATCATTGTGGCTCAGAGCTACTGCTCTGAACTCTTCCATCTGTCAGTTTCGTTATGTTTTTAGCGATGTTTAGTCATGAATGGCCTGCTTTTAACTATCACATTTTGTTTTTAATAATTCTATTAGGGTGTGTTTTAAAGTGCCTGTTTTCAAAAAAAACAAGAGGTTGGCTGTCCAGGAACTCCAGCTATCCATTAATCCACGGAATGTGTACACCATGAACACTAGTAGTCCAGTATGATTCATCCCTGGACTAGCGGGACCGCTTAGTCCTTTGGTCTTCCCATTCCTTTTTTCTTTTCCCTCATTTGTTTACCTGTCTTCGGAACCATATGTTTGATCACAATTTTATTTGAAACTTTTACACATGTAATCAGATATTCTTAATGTCTGTCTTTCCACAGTATACTCATCTGTAACACTTTCACTGTTCCCACAAAGCCAAGCTAATATATGGTTGTTTGAAGATACAGTTTTAATTACTGGAAAACTGTCTGGTAAGTACAGTGCCACACGTGATCAGATGTAAATGTTTTTTGTATGTAAAACTATGTGCCTTAACTAGTGAATACAACTGTTTTTTGCCAACAAATTCTGTGGGGAGGAGTCAGTGACCTCCCAAAAGTTGTTGTTTTCTGTGCACTTAGGGGCTTATTCATGAATGTTTTTCCACCTTGTGCACAAATAGCCAAATCTTAGTTAGTAAAGCAATGGCTTCTGGCACCAGTTTCCACTAAAAATAAATAGCTATATTACTTATCGCCAAATTCCAAACTGGTGTACATTGACACAGCTCCTCTGAATTGGGGCTTTGCTATTTACATCAGCTGAAGAGCTGGCCCTCAGATTCTGTATTTATTGTAGCAAGCAAAGCTCCTTCCAAATCTTCCAGCCTTCCATGGATGTGAGTGTTATTTACAGCCATGTAGATGTTAAGTTATTATCCCTATATTTATTCTGTATTTCTGACCTTCTCATCTCAAATCATAAGAGAGTCTGAGTAGAAAGCTGCTGATTTTGCACTCTGAACGTGTAGGGATAGGAGGGGGAGGGGGAGAGAGATTAATGGATTGAAGACATGTCCTTTGGAGAACCAGCGCAATTAAAAACACCAGAAATCTCAGAGGAGCTCACTGCTCTGGTGTGCATGTGCATTATTCCACTGCGTGGAAAGGCTCTGGTAGTTTTCAATATGTTTACCCAAGATAGTTATTTGAAATGTATCTGCCTCAGGAAAGATTGAAGCTGGAGAACGTTTGCTGTAGTGGAGAGTGTTTAGAGAAGCCAAGGATTAGGGATGGGAGCAAGAAGAAATTATTCTGTTTTCAGATAATGTTGTATATATGCTAGCAGCAAGTACTGGCCTAAAATCTGGACAATTGCAAACACTGGCGAGTAGGGGTTTGAAACAGTGTCTTGAACAAAGGATTTCTGGACAGTTTGGCTATAGAAAGCATTAATTCATATTGAACCATTGCTAATTTAAAATGTTACTTTTTTTTTTTAGATGCCAAATCTCAACCAAGTGTTCAGTTTCCCAAAACTTTAATTAAACTTCCTATAAGCCACCATATTACAAACGTGACTGCCTATTTGACAGTGCCACAGCAGTTCTTGAAAATGGACAATTTTCTTTATACGACAGGAATTCTTCTAAATAAATCAGGTATGTTAAATTTGTTAGACTCTGCACTTTTAAAACATAATACATGTAAGTATGTGCTTATGTAAATATACATTCTGTAGTCATGCGGGCCTGACGCTGCTCCCATTTCACTCAATAGAAAAACTCCTTTTGACTTTCACAAGAGCTGGATTGAACCAATACATGTTATATTGTAGATAAGTAATTCACATCCCTTTACATCTCATTCACATCTACTAGCAAGAACACAATAAACACTTCTTTTCCACAGGCATAAATAGTCATACAGAGGGCCATGTGCTGATTCCCTCTCTGGGAGTTCCGCACATGCTATATAACCCTTAAGTGCAACCAAAGTAGGGTCTGATTCTGCAATGTGCAGAACACTTTCAGCTCCCATTGATTTTATTGGGACTTGAAGGTGTTCACAACTTTCCAGAATGTATTCAGAATTCTGTGGTGAGATCGTCAATAGTGTAAATTGGGTTAGGTCTTTTGAAGTCAGTGGAGCTTCACCAATTTATACCAGCGGAGGATCTGCCTATATTTTTCACTTTAACTCTATTACCTACTTGGCGTTGGCTCTTTGCCCCACCCAACATAAGGATAACACATAAACTGTCATTTGACTTGCAGACAGTTAATCCGTGCAGCATTATTGATTTACTTGCAGTCAATCCATGTAAGGCACTTTAAATATATGGAGAGCAATTGCAGAAATCAAGTATGTTCTCTACACACATCTGCTTCAGTGAGTAAAAATACATTTTTAAACAGTTCTAAGTTGTTTCATGGGTTGGTAGTAGTAGTATTAATCCTTAAAAACAACAAGGAGTCCAGTGGCACCTTAAAGAATTAGATTTATTTGGGCAAAAAAATTTCATGGGTTAAAACCCCACTTCAGATGCGTGGAGTGAAAATTACAGATGCAGGCATTATATACTGACACGAAGAGAAGGGAGTTACCTAATGAGTGGAATATCAATGTTGACAGGGTTCTACTGTACTATTAATTCTTAGTACATCTGCAGTGCTACATCTTTTTAATGCACTCTGAAATAAACCACCGCCTGCATTACTAATATTTATTCGTGCTTACTTTCTAATCCACATAGTTATGTTGGTATCCAGGAGATCACAATGCTGGACCCTTTATTCCATCCTACTTAAATGTTTCTTCCTTTTCTTCCCACTATACAGCAAGGCTCTTAAAAATTCACGACAGTTTTATGGTTTCGTTAATGTGATTTGGATGATGTCCTTGACGTGGCTTCTAACCAATTTATCTGAGTTTCATATTCCAGTTTGTATAATTTATACTTAATCAAAATTCTCACAAATACCAGTATCCTATTTGTGTGTGGACATTTGAAGATTTAAAAATAATTGTTTATAATACAAGTTTTGAACTTGAAGCATCAGAGATAAGTAGTGTTATTCCCTTAAATTCTGTCTAATGTCTTTTTAAATTATTCATAGAGCCTATTCCTTCAGGACTGTATTTTATAGGAGGTAGAGGCTGATATCTGATACACTGACAGTTGTCTCGCAACTAGTTTCTAACAGTGTGCAAAGCTCTAATATCCTTCAGCTACTTAATAATTCTGTTTGTCTTGCTTGAGCAACCTGTCACACTGTGGATTCTGAAGTATTTGTATCACATAGAATCTGTGTTATTGCAAATTAGAGCAAGAAGAACCAAGGGAGACAAACTTACAGCCCACACAATAAAGCAGTGCAAACACAGTGGTTCCGATGAATATTTTGACAAGCCATAAGTACTATACCTCATGATTAACTCTACAGAAACTTCTAAATTCGCAAATCTATCCTTTCAGTAAATTTTATTAACAGAGATGCTTAAATACTGGAAAAGACATGCAAATATATCATGAATACTGGAACTTCAGTTTGATTTATATGTATCACACCCCCCCCCTTAATATGTGTGGATTCACAAATCATTTGACTTAGTCTGCAATATTCAGTGTAGAATAACTAGTCTGATATCTGAGTTTTAAAGTACTTGGTACCAGGTATAGCTCCCCAAAAGCCAAATTTGCTTAATATTGTATTCTGTGAGTACTGTCGAATCAGCTCTGTTTAAGAGATATATTTCTCTTTTACAGACTTTAAATAGGAATTGCTGTTTACCAATTATTAAAAAGTATTCATTGAAGAGGTGCTTGAAACTTGAGTTTTCTCAAGTTATATTGACACCTAGTGGTACAGACCAGATATTCTCATGGTGGCTTGCCTTCAGTTACAAATGAAAACCCATTTTTAAAAAAATAGTAAATATGTTCTAGTGTGTGTATTATTTATGGACAAATTATTCCTTATGTTGATTAGGTTTTAAAAGCATTGAATTGACCCCTCTTGCTGCAATATGTGTAAACCTCCTTTCAGCTGGGAAAGAACTGAAAGTGACTGGTCCAATTCATATTACGCTGCCTCTTCTACCGACAAGTAGGGTAAAATCAGGAGATGCTATACCTGCATGGACATTTGACATGAAAACTGGTATGTCTGCTATATACTTTGGAATCTCACTTTAATGCTGAATATCATACACTACAATATATAATATTAGTGTGATGTAGAGTAGTTTAAATATGAGTGCATGTATCGAATAATATATAGCACTAAAACCTGTCAGTTCTGTTTTGCTTTTTTAAAATAGGGATATAGATACTTTAGCAGGATTTTCCTGGTTGTATATGTTTTAACTTGCATTTTTGTTTTTTCAAAAGGGCATCCCTGCTTAATGAATTCAGCTGTGAACCATATTTATATAAATAAGTTATATCAGAGTAGTTTTAAGGATCGATCACATGTTGATCTTTATTTTCACAATTCTGTTTGGGAGAAGATACATTTTTAAAACTGATGTAAAATTAAGCATGATGATAGTGTCTTAGCTGATGGTTTCACAGACATTCAGTATTAAGAATTATTTGAATATATTGTGCTCCAGAGTCAGACCCTTAATGTTCACTTGAAAAGAAGTGTTAACACAGGGACTGACATAGCTTTAGTCTGTTTTATTACTATTATTATTATTTTATGATTATTGCAAGCAGTTGAGAAAGTAAAATCGTTATATAGGAGAAATACTAGAATTGCTGTAATCTGACATACGAATATCTCCATGTCAGATATTTACAGTAACAACTAAATTGAAATAGACCAGTGATCCTTTGGTGCATCTGAGCGGGTCAGCAGAAAGGCAGAAACCTCCATAATGCATCTCATCTTGCAATACTATATTGACAGGGGGTCCTGACTCACGCTGGCAATTAGCCTATACCTGAAATATAAGCCCATGTATTTGTATCCCAGCTACTATAGATACTATTCTAATTCATATAGAGCTAATCCTGACGTATTTGCATAAGTAATATTTAAAGTGCTCTTGTGTTCTCAACAGGTAAACTGATTTTTCAGACTAGTTATAAGATAACTGAAAATTACATCACTGTGTTTAAAAGGTACTAAAGGGCAATTAAATTATAAATAAATATCCCTACATTTTTCTTAGTACATGCTGTTTCCTATGGAATAGAAAGTAAAAATTTAAAGAATGTTAACTCTAATATTAAAGGTGATTACAAATCTTTATATTACTTTGCATAGATATTTTTATTCTCACTCCAGGTAGAACTTTTACAAAGATTAATCCTCATGAGAATCTAGGTTATACTTCTCATAAAATTACTTCTAAAACTGGGGAACTAGGGTGGCCAACCTGAGCCTGAGAAGGAGCCAGAATTTACCAATGTACATTGCCAAAGAGCCACAGTTACACGTCAGCAGCCCCACATCAGCTTCTGTCCCATCGTCCGTCCCATTTCTTCCCTCCCTTCCCCCCGCCCCGTGGCAGTTAGTTTAGACTCCTGGCTGGGCAGGAAGCAATTAACAGTCTATAGCCCAAGCCCTTCTGGGCAGGGGCACAGTAACAAGCAGTCTTTAGCCTGCGCCCCCTAGCAATTCACAGTCTAGGGCTCACAGCCTCCTGGCTGGTGCAGGTCCGAAACGGGACACAGGCACTCCACCTAGGGTGAGTAGGCCACCACCTCGGGGGTGAGGTTAGTGGCAGGGGTACCCAGGCTCCCCAACTCTACCAAGTCCCAGTCCAGGGCCGTAACAATGGCAGGTGATCCCACCATTGGATCAGGAGGAAAATCAATGAAACTCGCTGACTCGTCTCCCAGCAGCACAACTGGACCAATGTCTGGTTTCCCTGGGCTACTTCCTACCACAGTCTGTTGGCAGGGCTCTGTTGCCAGAGAGTTCTCAGTCTCCTCTGGGTAAACAGCAGCTGGCAGGCCCCACAGCTCCTCTCCACAGTCAGTCTCCTCCAGGGGCAGGGTGCTGCACAACTTGGTCCCTGGTCCAGAGTCCCGCTGCGAGGCAGAGACATCTACCTCCTTCCCTGGTTCCAGCCCAACTGAGCTGGAGGGCTACCCTCTTATACTTCATGTCCCATCCCTCTCCTTCTGTCATGAGTGGCAGGGCTGGCCTGGCTCCTCCCACCAGGGGGCAATTCTTCTCTGTCAGGCTCAGAGGGAGCCCACTCTGCCGCACTACATTCTGGCTACAGTTCTTTTCACTTGAGAGTTTCACAGATGGTTACATAACAAACGTATCCACAGTTACTAAGTACACTTCTTTGCTATCTCTTCACAAGTATGCAAATGCAGTACCCTACCTTGCAGAAGCCTGACAAGCCCCCAGACCTGTCGTTTGCACTGCAAGACAGATGTTGTGGGATCTGTGGCCTAACAATAAGTCTTCCTTGGGCTAATTTAGCTGTTTCAGCTTAGACAATTTAAACAGAAAAAAAAAATGTTCAGTGCAGGTATTGTTGATCCTGTTGCAGTCTTAATGGATTACCGTGGCTTGTCCATTGTATGCTAATAACTAATGCTGGATGTTCTATTCATTGTACTTAAATTACCCACCTGTAATAAACTTAGGCCTTGCACTAAATTAGTAGAAGATATGAATTAAAATTATTTAGGTGCAAGTCTGTGTGTGAACTCTTTTTTATTATTAATAATTATTATTATTTTGGAATAAACTGGCTAAAGTCATTTAACAAACCACTAAATTGACTTTAGTCACTCTTATTCTAAAATAACTGTCCACTCGTAGAATTGCACTAAAATACCTAAATCAGGTGTAGGACAATATTTAGTTAAGTCCTACAAGTTTGTGTGTCGACCAGGGTTTAGTGTATAATATGAAAGTCCCAGAAGAGCTTGATTTTAAATGGTTCCTTTTTGATTTTCCATAGTTTTCTGATGACTTGCTTTGTGTAATACCTTTTTCAGTGGTAAAACCATATATAAAACAAAACCACGTCCTGTGTTATGTTTAATGGCTGCCTTCTTTTTCAGGTGCTTGGGTAAGTCGTGGGCTGGGAATGGTCAAGAATGTAAATGACCATTTAGTATGGACGTACGTTGCTCCACACTTGGGATACTGGATAGCAGCTCCAGTGCCTGAAACCAGAGGTATTGTATATTATTGGAACACAAAAATCGTTGCATTATCCAAATAATATCTTAATAGCTGTTTGTCAGTATAATTTTCATGTTGAAATATAGAGGAAAAATTGGGATGCAGGTGGCTTCAATTTGATGACAGTTATTGTTAATAAGATGGAATTCTTAGGGTGCCTCTGCTTTTGTATACAACATACACGTGCATACTTGTGTCTTTTAACTGCTAGTGATACAGCTGGCTTGGGGATTGCAGGGAACACAACCCAGCAAGGCCGTCGTTAGGATTTATGGGGCCACTATGCCCAACAGCAGCCCAGGCTCACCTCACAGTGGCGGTAGCAAAAGATACCGAGCCGCCCAGCCCATCTCACGGCAGTGAAGAGTCACAGTTCCCCGCAGAGACCCCTGTACCCTCCCCCTCACGCAGAATGCGCGGCACTGGCACATTTGGCTCTAAATATGGCTCCTGTCCAGGGACACTGCAGCACGCTCTGGGTGTGTGGGAGCTGACTTGCTCTTACCTGCTGTCATGGGCAGTGGGTGAGGCTGCCACTGGAGGAGACTAACTACCCACCCCACCTCTTCTGCCTATGGCTCCACTCGCCTCTGCCCAGGCCCTGCCCTCTCACCACTGTCTCCCTCCTCTCTTCCCTCCCCTTTCCTGCTCAGCTCCTTCAAGCCAAATCCCTGAGCCCAAATGAAGCAAATGACATTTGAAAAAAAAAACACTCTTCTGCCATTTCTTTCTAAAGAAAATGGGGGGCATGTTTTCCACTGCATGCCAGATGATGAAGAATTAAAAGCACTAAACTTGGGAATAAAAAATGTCAGTCACAAGTTTTTTGATATGCCCTGAAGTTTGTTGAGATTTATTTGCAGAAACTTTGTAGTGAGGGTGAGTCAGCTGTCTTGCTGAATACAACATTAAATATTATGGAACACATGATGCAGCTCTTCTCTGTTTTACATTTTCTTAATCAGTATTTCTAAGCTGATTTTATATTTTAAATGTACTCTTAAGCCTTCATAAAGTAATCATTACAGATTACTACATATTTAACTCACTGAAGCAAAGACATTATTTTAAATTAATCAGTCACAAAGGTTTAGTGTGTTCATAACAATGTTTATTTCATTTAGAAAAAGGGAACACTGATTTACTGTATGTGATCTCCATAACAATAGACATGTTTATGAAATTTCACCAACTTTAAAAAATATGTTTCCAAAGGATTTTATATCTTACTAGGTACTAAATTTGCTGGAGGGTTCTCTTAAAACTAGTTCATCAGATAGTCAGAAGTAAAGTAAAGAAAGGGAAACTCTTTGTCCACCTATCTGGAAGGAAAGGGGTGTTGTCCCTTCAAGCGCTCTCCTCAAGGGTATGGTGAGGGGAGGAAGAGGTGAAGGGAGAAAGAGATGGACAGAAAGGACAGGAGGGCTTTGGAAGCAAGTTTTTTTTTTTTTACTATAGTAATTAAAATTAAAATATGTATTTTAGATAAGGGTGGTCTTTTGAAGGATTTATTTAAAAAACAATTAAGTCTGAAGATCCAAGCATTCAAGGCTAAAGATGATTGTGCATCTAAAAATCTGTGCAAGGATTTTTTAAAGATGTGATTTTATAATCTTCACCAACTCGCTAATGAAATATTTTAAAAGCAAATTTTAAACTAAGGTCTTGTAGACTAACACATTTTGAGTAAATATTACAGTCATGCACAACTGTTTTTGTCAGTAAATTCAGAAAATGACAGTATATACCTGGGGGTTGGCAAATGCCTGTTAAATGGTTTCATTACCACTTGAATGGCTCTGTAACAGTTTCAATGTTGTGCTAATCTGTCTGGCAGGCTGGAAGGCTTTTTCAGTTTTAAGTTACTAGTTCCCCTTTGGAGGAAGGTCACCAGGCTGCAGCAGCCAGCTGTGGTGGGAGCTTGCAGGAAGGGTCAGCACAGGGATAGCAAGAGACAGGAGGATGGACACTAAAACCCAAATTTTCAGATGCCTTATGCAGCCACATGTGCTGCATTTGCCTAAGGACGGCCCTGCAACCCAGCATCACTTCGAAAGAGGAAATAAGATTTGTGGAATCCTTTCCAATAAGTTGGAAAAACTATTATTCTGGATCAGCTGGTGCCTCAGAACAGACATGGTCTCCCTCATCTTCCCCATTTTTAGATCTCTTGTCAGAAACATTTTTGATGCGAGAGAGAGCCAAGCTCTGTTAGTTATATATATTACTGCCATCTTCTGAGCGTACTCTAGAAGAGAAGTTATCAACATAATGAACTGAAAAGCAGCTGGAACCTTCTGTCTGTTTTAGCTCCTAGAACCATGTGAGGAGGAAGATTGGATTGGATTGATTGGCCCAGTAGTTACTGCTTATATAGAAGAATCTGAGCTTTCACATTTAAAGTTGTACTTATCCCTGAGTGTGGATTTGTATGGACAACTTTTGAATGAGAAAATGTGATTTCAGAATTTTAGAATTAAAGTAACATGATGTGACAGCAGCTCTGTTCGGGGACTAGGATTTTGAAATAAATTCGGACATACAGCGTGAACACTGTTTGGCTGGAACTGAGTAAATGCAGAGGCAATATGTCACTGTTTGTGACATCAGCCCCTGAAGTGTGATTTGATTTTGGTGATGGTTCCCACATTTCCATAGTGGCTAAAGTGACCAAATAGCAGGATAGTGCAAGGGAGCAGAACAGTGGCTAGAAAACTACAGTGCAATTTATCAAATGCAGTTTTGCATCAGAAATACAATTCTTAGTTTTTGACATCTAATTTGTTTGGTTTTGTGTTTGAAAAATCTAGACTCTATTATTAGTGCTGTTTCCAAGGACATAACAGCCTATCACACAGTGTTCCTTGCAGCCATACTTGGAGGTACTGTAGTCATTATCATTGGATTCTTCACTGTTCTTCTCTGTTACTGCAGGTAAGGAAAAAGAAAAGCTTTAATACGCTCAATATGAATTGAGTTTAAAATTAACAAATGGGGCTCTTTTGAGACAAAATAGTTGTTTTCTTAGTAATATCTAGGCAGTGCATGTGTTTAAAGCCTTTTCAAACTTACTAATGTAAATATCTACACTATATTAATATGCAGTGTAATCACAAATTATTTCAGTGGGTTTTGAACAGGTTTAAGTTTGTACTTACTGGCTTTCAAATTGTACTTCGTACCTTTTTAGTCTGTGAAGTCTTAAGTGCAGTCTGTGCTCATCACTAGTATTTTAATCATATGTCCTCCAATTATCGCCCCCCCCCCGCCTTTTTTCCCATAGGGATAAATGTGGCCAATCACGTAAGAGGGGAAAAAACACAACTAAACTGGAGGTCTTAAAAAAGGACCAGACAACATCAACAACTCACATAAACCATGTCAGTGCTGTGAAGGGGTCAGTAAAGCTAGAGGATAAATCACAATCATACACGCCCAAGCTTTCCTCCTTTAGCCCTCACGGAAAGACTTCTATGGAAACAGAGGACAAAAAGGCCTGGGACAGTTTTCAAATCTACACGGAAAATGTTTCATATCAATCCAATCAGAGTGGTCACGCAAGAAATTCAACCCAGCCCTTGGAGCCTAATGCTGGAGTTAGACAATTACAGCACTTTAACAGCAGTGTTTCTCAATCTCCCAGGGACATTCAAGACCAAAACAGATATCTTGCAATGAACGAAGAGATGTATGGGCTTTCCCATATCCCAGAACAACTAATGCATATTTATAATCAGCCTGTTGCCATCCTTCAAACCTCTGACCTTTTCCACTCTCCGGAGCAATTACATGCTGCTAAGTCAGCTACTTTGCCAAGAAAAGGGCAGGTAGTCTATAGCCCAGTGATGGAGCCCATGAATCGAGACAGCTATACACAGACATTGCCCAAAATGCCAATGCACTCTCCTCTCCAGCCCCCCACCTGCAGAGATGAGAAACCCACATTAGATGGTCAACAGGGCTTATCCTCACAAACTTCAAACTGGGGTCGATATACTAATAATTTGCTGGAGTCTGTTTCTGTTCCTGGGACACTGAACGAAGCAGTTATGACACCATTTTCCTCTGAACTTCAAGGTATTTCAGAGCAAACATTATTGGAGCTTTCTAAAGGAAAACCATCCCCACACCCCAGAGCATGGTTCGTGTCACTAGATGGAAAGCCAGTCGCTCAAGTGAGGCACTCTTTTATAGATCTGAAAAAGGGCAGGAAAACAGAAAGTAATGACACCAGCCTGGACTCTGGCGTGGACATGAATGAGCATCATCCCAGTCGAAAACTGGAGAGAGAGAAAACTTTCATTAAAAGCATGCATCATTCTAAGATCCTTTATTTGGAAGATTTGGATCTGAGTAGCAGCGAAAGTGGGACCACTGTTTGTAGCCCTGATGATCAGTCTGTGAGACACCTATTGAATGGAGGAAGTGGGCCGATCATAGAACAGCACACTGAAGAACCACCACAAAAAAAACCCACAACAAAAGGTCATGAGTCCAGTACTCCACCAGCTAAAAAAAGAGGTAGACCCCCTATGGCTAAGAAAGATAGTGAAACTAATATCTGGAAAAAGAGGGAGGAGAGACCACTGATTCCTATAAATTGAAACACTGTGTGTTCAGTGTTCTTGCTTTTTCTAGCAGTTTGTGGAGTCTTTCCTCTTTGCTGCTTGTTGTAAATTTGCAATGTTGGATTTATAAGGAGCAGTCAAAATGGTTTTCTAGTATCAGGTAAAGTTACATTTCTTAATGTGCAGACCAAGGATTATGATTTCAACGGAGAATTGGATATAAAATGTGAATTTATCACTGAGAAATGCTATTATGGTTTGTTTAAATTTTTCATTCTTGGGGTACACCTCTGGGGGTGCATAGCTAGAAATTTAGTCACTTTTATTTTTTGTAGGCATAGTTCTGGGTAGCGATGTTAAAGTGTTTCCAAAATGATGTCCCTCACTGGAGTGACCAGCAGGCTACTGTGTAGCATTTACACATAACTTTTACTGGTGCCCTGACCATAGTAATTCCTACTTTGTAGAAAGTTTCACTACATTAGTCTCATTGTGTTCTTGGAAATAATCAGGGACTTGGTATCTACTCCAGACACTTGTTAAAAGTCTGCAAAAATCTTCCCTTTCATGTGTTACTCAATGCATATTGAGTCAAATTTGGCTCTCTGTCATAGGCTATTGAGTTACTCCTGATTCACATGGGTGCATTTAGGATAAAACTTGATGTCTAATGAAAATACCTTCATAAACATGGGCAAATGATACCTTTTGCAGAAAAGATACTTTTAGAAGGGATGACCTGTACTGTTGCATTTATTCTCTTTTAAAAGTTTTTTAAAAACAAATAGTAAATTTGATCACATTGGCTAATGTGCCACTTTTTTTTGCTACTTTTGGTCGTAGGCCATGCAGCACAGAGGTGTTAAAAACTGATTGCTTATTGTTTAGACTTTTGAGCATATGGAAACTGAGCTCCAAACTTGGTCCACAGAACAACAGAGACACTTGATTATGAGTTATTACTAAGTTAAACAGCTACCAGAAGTTGTGAATGCATGAAATGTAAGTAACGTATGTATAGAGGAAGGAAATGTCTATCAAAATATATTTTTTGTTTTAAATGGTCATTTGTCAAAGTGATAGATTTAGCTTTGGCTAACAGAAAAGTAGACTCTCACACTTTTTAATGTGCTTCACATGAAATAAAGTATTTCCTGTGACCTTTAAGATGTTTCTCTGAAGAAATAAGTCACAGCATTTTGGCTTTAGCAATTTGATTATAAAGGATGGCTTTAAAAATTGTTATAGTAGAAAATTCCTTTAAAAAAAAAAAAGCTTTTTAATGTCTATATAGTATATATGGTTAAAGTAACAGAACTAAAATATGTGTACGCTTTGTGGACCTGGGCTGCTGTCACCTTCACTCAGGAAACAATACCATCAAACTCGGTGAACTGTTGGGCGTTGGTATCATTCCTTCTTTTACTAGAAGAATTTGCAAACCAAATTGCAAACCATACCATGTTTCTGACTCTTCCTAGTATGCCATTGCTTCATGAACATATGAAATCCTTATCGATCCCATGAATATAACAATGAAAAACAAAATGTTCAGAGATAAATATTAAATATGGTAAGTAGATTATTGTTTGGCCAACAGAAAAATAAATCTGAAAGATTACACAAGTCATCTGCCTTACAGGTGAGTGTGAGTATTTGCCATGTTCACCTGCCTTCAGGAATGTGTTTTGATTCATGTAACTAATTATTCATATAAAAATGTTTATAACGTGTCCTTCATCAAGTTCCACCTTCTGGATGGAATTTTTTTTCTCTGATGGATTCATAATAGTTAAATAATCAACCACACTTCAAACCAGATATACATTTAAAAGACTATTTGAATATCAAGCTTATAAATTATTGTCACTGTCAGTGCTTTCATTGTTGCACCAGTTCTGTTCAGTCCTTCAAACACGGATTCAAAGTTTCCATTGCTACTA
This sequence comes from Chelonoidis abingdonii, assembly GCF_003597395.2. Taxonomy (NCBI): domain Eukaryota; kingdom Metazoa; phylum Chordata; order Testudines; family Testudinidae; genus Chelonoidis; species Chelonoidis abingdonii. The sequence continues at coordinate 30,730,587 of NC_133778.1, read as the reverse complement.
ATATAATGTCCTTGACAAGCAGTATACCCCCAAAATCAGACTTGGGGCACCCCTACAATGGTTTGCCTGTTCCGGTAACTCGATGGTCTGTTTTGGTGGGTAAAAGGAGGTGGCCCACCCTAGAGGAATTGCCAGGGTTTTACCATGGGTTCCCCTATGAGCTTCAGGAAACTCCCCAGAATTAACTAACTTTGTTTACCCTTAGGGGGGAGAGAGACAGCCTTCCGCTCAAAGGATTGACACTTAAGCAGTAATCATTGAAAACAAAATATTCTCTGTTTAAAGCACCAATATTCCTTAATACAATAGATCTTAAAAGCATATATTAAGAAACAGAAATACAAATTCTATGAACACAAGTATGTACATTAAAGTACCCAATACTATAGTGTCATATAGTTGGAGGTGGCTTAAGTGGTTTCGTTCTACAGATGTAGGATGCTGACCGTAATTTTAGTCAAATACTGTACTTTGTACATAATAACAAACATACATACATAGACATCCCACTTTATCTCAAGAGGATTTGAAGAGCAATAACTGTGTTGGGGACTGTCAGAGTATTATTCCCACTTTGAACTTTAGCGTCCAGAAAGTGGGGACCTGCATGTACCCTTCTAAGCTTAATTCCTAGCTTAGATCTGATAACGCTGCCACCAACCAAAAATATAGTGTTTTGGTACACTTTCTGTCCCCCAGAACCTTCACTGGGGGACCCAAGACCCAAACCCCTTGGGTCTTAAAACAAGGGAAGATAAACCATTCCCCCTCCTTTCCCCCTCCCAGACTTTCCTTGAGAGATCACTGTGATCCAAAAAAAACTTTTTTCCTTGGGGGGGGGGATTTTTTTTTCTTTAAAACAGAGAGGAATTAACCTTTCCCCCACCACTCCCTGGTGAGTTCAGCCCAATCCCCTTGGGTCTTACACAAGGGAAAAAAAATAATCAGGTTCTTAAAAAAGGAAAGCTTTTAATTAAGAAGAAAAAATAAAAATTATCCTGTAAAACCAGGATGGAAATGTTTACAGGTCTAAGCTATACATAGACTAGAGGACTCCCTCCCCGTAGCCTAAGATACAATTACAGCAAACAGAGGTAAATACCCTTCCAGCAAAATACACATTTGCAAATTAAAGAAAACAAACATAAAACTAATTCACCTTTCTGCCAGTACTACTGTTCTGAACATGAGAGACTGTTAGAAAGAATGGAAGACAGATCTGGTTGCACGTCTGGTCCCTCTTAGCTCCAGAGCGAACAAAGAACATAACAAACAGCACAAACAAAGACTTCCTCCACCAAGATTTGAAAGTATCTTGTCCCCCAATTGGTCCTTTGGTCAGGTGTCAGTCAGGTCACTGAGCTGTTAACCCTTACAGGTAAAAGAGACATTAACCTTAACTATCTGTTTATGACGGGACACTATCTGTCAGTTATTTTCATTGAAGTTCAGTACATCTTGCAGTGATGCATTCTTTTGACTTGTCCTGCAATAGCGTCCAATTCATGCACAAGTCAAAAGGCATCAATATCTTGGATTCCTGTTGCAAAGCTTGCTCCAGATTCAAGCAATGTTTCATAATTGCTTTGTGTATTTGCAAACTATAAATCATATAGGAAGCCAATACTGAACTAATTTGCTGCGTCAATGTGAATCTTTCTTCAACGAATGTATTGCTGTGTTGATGACTGCAAAGTAAAAGTTCACTTTAAATTTTTCTTTCGATTATATAAATAGCTTTGTCATCTGCTCATATGTGAGCTGCTTCCTCTTTTTTCTAATACGGATTGTGATCTGGTTCAAAAGTGCCGGTACACTCCAACTCTCCGCAAGTTCACCTGCATTTGTCAATGTTTTCTCAAAGTCTGCGTCACTTCTCGCGCCTACAAGAAACTCTTGGTTTCTCCAAGTTGATTCAATGGCGTCACATATGTCAAATTCTTTCACCTGAAGTGTTTGTTAGTCATGTTATCTCAATAATATGTCATACCACACAAGAAGAACCAGAAACTTGAAACTAGAAATAGTTTTTGCAAGATCCTTTGCATCAACTCGGACGTATTGCCAGATCCTTTTAGAGTAGTGTCATCATAGATCTCTATCAGAGCATCATAGATTCACCAAGTTGGATAGTAAGAGGTTTCAAGGCATCAATTCGACTTTCCCATCTTGTTCACTCATTGGTTAACTGTGATATGTGGTGTATTAGAACTTCCCACACGTGTAGAAACTGAGGAATACACATTAAACACAAACTAATCAAGAAGGCAGTTGCCTCCAAGCAACACTTGCAGCATCTATTAACACACAAATTGAATGAATGTGCACTTCAAGGAGTGAAAAAGGCTCAGGATTAATATCCACAATTTTTCATAAGACGGCCATATACTGGGTCAGACCAAAGGTCCATCTAGCCCAGTACTCTGTCTACCGACAGTGCCCAATGCCAGGTGCCAGAGGGAGTGAATCCTAACAGGTAATGATCAAGTGATCTCTCTCCTGCCACCCTCTCCACCCTCTGACAAACAAACGGGAGTCTAGGCACCATTTCTTACCCATCGTGGCTAATAGCCATTAATGGACTTAGCCTCAGAATTTATTCCAGTTCTCTTTTAAATGCTGTTATAATCCTAGCCTTCACAGCCTCCTAGGTAGGAGTTCCACAAGCTGACTGTGCACCTGTGTGAAGAAGAACTTCCTTTTATTTGTTTTAAACCTGCTGCCTATTAATTTCATTTGGTGACCCCTAGTTCTTGTATTATGGGAATAAGTAAATAACTTTTCCTTATCTACTTTCTCCACATCATTCAAAATTGTATATACCTTCACTGGACACCATTTTCTTTCCCTTTCATATTGCTCCAATTGTCAGAGCCTTGACCACGTAAGTTTTCTATAGGCAGTGACATCTCTTCTAACTGGTGAAGAATAGTTTCTGTCATACAAGCTCCAGTTGTCTCCATAAGCGACACAAACCCCAAGATGTGTTCCTTTATGCATACCGATTCAGTCTCATTTTCTGTCTCTGAAGTAGGCCTGTCCACAAATCGAATGATCATGGTCATTTGTTCAACATGGCCTGCATCTGATGTTCAATCTAGAATGATCGAAAAGTATTTAGCAGCATGAGCAGATGCTAGGATTTTTTGTTTGATGGCATTGACTAGAAGCTGAATAAGCTCATTCTGTATGTCTTTCACTAGGTAATGTACATGTATCTCCTTGTCCTTAATCTTGCAAAGATGCTCATCATAAGTGGGTCAAACAAAGCTAGATATTTGACAAATTTGAGGAAGTTCCCGTTACCAGAAGTGTGCAGTTTTTCTTGTGTTTCCTGAAAGGCCAGGTTTTGCATACCAAGAACTCTGACCAAAGCAATCAGACGTTTTAGTATTTGTTGTCAATACTTTTCTTCTTGCTTAATGAAGCATAAATGTTCTTCATCAATTGTTCTGTTGTATTTCAATCGCAGTTCAAGTTCCTTCCATGTTTGAACATTTGTCAAATGTTGACTGTTTTTCTCGTTCCCTGAAAGAATTGCAGACATGTTTGTCCAATCCCTTGAGCTTTTTTCAGAAAGAGATGATGCGCCAATAATACTACTGGCAAACAACTTGCAGCGGAAGCAAAAGACAGAATCATTTGATGTGGAATACTGCAGCCACTGACTGTGCATTTCTTCTCCATTAACAAGCCTATGTTTGTAATGAATTGTTGAGAATTTTCTTTGCTTACTATCTTTGGGGAAATCGAACTGCTGAACCTGTTCTGGCCCATGTTCCTCCAAAATTTGTCGGACTTGATCATCGTATTTGGCCCAAGTAACAGGATCGCTAAAGCTCAAATTCAAACAAGTGACATTTTCGCTTTCACGTTCTTCCAAGTTTTGATCCTCACGTGTCTCATTTGATTCGTCTTCAATATTCAAATTATATTCTTCAAACTTTTCTTTAACTTGTGAAACTGTCATCCCCACCTCCATCTCTGCTTGATCCTTTGACATTGGACTACCTTCGTCTCTGGCCAGAGGACATAGATACTTCAGAAACAAACCTTCTTGCTTTCTTCCTTTTTTTGCTTATCAGCCTACGCTTACAAAATTGTGCCCCAGACAGTTTTTCTCTATCTACCAGGAGGCTGCATCAACTGAAAATGAAAAACATGAAATTGTATTCCTATCAGTTCTTTTTCTTGTTCACTATTAAAAGTAAAGGATAGAGAATACATGTCACTTACTAACTATGAGTCACTGTTTGAATTTTATTAACTGTTTGACGTAAACACCGATTAAGAGATGAAGATGACTTTTCCTTAAAATTAAGCAGTGTTGATTGTAATCAGAAATACACCCTTTTTAGTTACGTATACTTCCTTCCTTCAGTCTTTCAATCCAAAATCTACATTTTAGTCTACCTATGGAGTATCCAATTATTGTTAATAAAATTAGAATGGCGGATACTCCGTCATACAACAACTGACAATATCACTGACAAATTTCAACAACCTACACATGCATATTTGCACATGATAAACATATACACTCAAATACTTAACACACACACACACAATTGACACAAAGTATTAGCGAAATGATGCCACAGCAGTTGCCAGAGTCTTAGATTGAAACAACTCAACAAAAATAGCCTTAGTCAGCAATCTCTGAAAACTGGTAAACTTAGCATTATAAACAGCTTGTCAGAATGGGTAATGGCTGCGTGCGACGAGAAGAATGATGTCATTGCCACTTTGTACCATAGTGAAGCAGTATGCTTGTGCCTGCAAGGCAGAGCTGGTGTAGGCTATAAAAAGCCTGTCAGATGGGTAACGGCTGTGCGGTGTGGAGGGAGGACCCCTCAAGGCTGCAGTGGTAGCAGCTGCAGATAAAACGCAGCATTGTCGGGATAGTTACAACAGAAAGCGAGAGTTGAGATTCAGACCTCCTTCCCTTGCTCCCTAAAGTTATCAACAAAACATTGTCATTGTCCAAATTTTTACAGCTGCTCTATAGCTGTGTCTGCACAGCTTCTTCTCCGCACAGGCCCAGGAGATCCAATATCTCCTGTGTACTCTGGCAGGTGCATGTCTGGAGCCTGTAGCTGGCATAATTGGCATAACCAATTGGAGAGCTGCTAGGTGTGCTTTTTTTAATGGACAATTGAGAAAAGGCATTTCAAAAATTCGTGGAGTTTTAAAGGTGGGAGGGCTTCTAGTCTCCATGACCCCTGGACAGTGGAGTTCACAATTGTGATCAGAGTGGTCAGTGTTGGGCATTGTAAAAAGAACACTTCACTTTCTCGAAGAAGCATGATTCTTCAAAAGATTATTTTTGCTGTTGCCTCATGTAGTGAAAAACTAGGTATCACTTACTCTGAGCGTAAACACAAAGAGTTAAGAATGTGTGTGCACAAATGTACTTTGTATTTCATAGAATATCAGGATTGGAAGGGACCTCAGGAGTTCATCTAGTGCAACCCCCTGCTCAAAGCAGGACATATCCCCACACAGATTTTTGTCCCAGATTCCTAAATGACCCCCTCAAGAATTGAACCCACAGTCCTGGGTTTAGCAAGCCAGTGCTCAAACCACTGAGCTATTCCCTTCCCTGAGGGTCAAGTTTTGTCAGATGCATGGGACAGACTTCAAATAAGTAACTTTATAGCCTTTTTCCCCCTGTGGCTGCAGTGTGTGACTTGCGGAGCTCCAGAATTTTCCCACCTTAGAGTAGCACACCAGTTTCAAATCTCTTCTGTCCCCCCAAAAAAGGTAATTTACTCATAATGTGTTTTAATGCAATATAGCACATTTCTCAGATGAAGCACTTCTTTGTAATGAAGATAAGTGACTCTGTTGGAGTAAACTGAGAATATTAAACTTACTGATGTTTTCTTAGGAGCCAAATGGAGGTAGTTTTCCGTTAACTTGTCAAACACCATCATATATAGACAAACACCAGAGGAGAGGAATTGTTTATTCCTGATGTGAGGGGACTGTTCTCAAGAATGTACATAGAGGGTTCTGATTAGAACACAACTATGTTTGGCATCCTGTCTGCATCTGACATCCTGAAAAAAATACTTAAGTGTACGGCCAGATTTACTAGTCAAACAGTGAGCATGTTCGAGCAATGCAGATCTGGGGAATCTTCTCACAACCAGACCCTTGTAACAAAATCCATGACGCAAGAAGGAAAATACTTTGAGTTCCACTGTCTTGCTCACATGAAGTGATTTGTACCAAAGAGGAAGAAATTGCCTGTGGATATTCCACAATAATTGAATTCATCCTCACATTGTCAGTCTTTGTTTTTATTATAACTAATGAAAAAGTAGGTTAATGGTAGATTTTAATGTAGCAGTCTGTAAGTTAAAATGCAATTACCTCTGTAATAAGATAACTTTCAATGACTAGTACTGTATTTGGAACACTTTACACTGATAGAATAAACAACCTAAGCATGGAAAAGCTGAAGAAAGTTAAACTAGCCTGCTAAAGTGCCTTCCTTTTTTCCCAGAGAATTATTTTATCGGTAGGACACTCCACTATATAAAAAGCACATGTAATTTTTTTCTGTTAGCCAAAAAAGATCATTGCTAAAACTGTCGTTTCTGTAGTTTTTGAAAGCCAAATCTAGTGTTTCATGTTGGAACATTGACTTCTGCATGTAGATAACAACACTTGTTTGCTGTAACTCATGTTTTTACATTTGCTGTTCAGGAATTGTTGAGAAAATGTTTGTTGGAAAGAAGTTAGAAATTATCAATGAAATCACATCTCTTCGGGGATTTCAACAGTCAAGATTTTTTTTTCAACACAGGGGGCCTAATTCTGATCTCATCTCCTTAAATCAGGGAGTAAATGTGTTGAAATCCATTGATGTCAAAGTATAAAACTGATTTAAAATGAGATCAATATCAGATCTAATACATTTATTATCTCAAATGGAATGTACACATAGTTAAAAAATTGTACATCCTAGTTTAAGTGCTGAGCTACCTGGCTAGCAGGAGGTGGAAGCAGCGTGGAGACAGGTATTTTATGACTTAGAATGAGGGAGCTCATTTTAATCACACTGTTGAGCCTGACTCCACCTTGCTTACATACTCAAGAGTTCTGCTGCTGACTTCCCAGTCGTTGCCTTTAGTGGGCCTTTGGGCATGCAAGAGATACAGGACTAGGCCAGTCATGTTTAAAAAGTGACGATGCTATTCTTGAAATTGTTTGTATTAAAATGTAAATGTGTGTTACTCTTTTGGCCATAGCCACTCTGCATTCTGCAAGGATTTGGGATACTATATCAGTTTTTTAATGATAAAACCTTTTATCCAAGCTTTTTTATTTACTTTTAAGAGAAGCATTAAATACTTCCTGCTAAAAATCTGAAGCCATTCACCCCTTTGTAGTAAACCTTTCCAAAAAAAAAAAAAAGCTTGTGCAGTAATTTCATGTTCTCAACATTTTAAAATTTAAAAATTTAGTTTTACCAACTGAAATTTCTGTAATTTCAGTCACAAATTAAGATTTATTAAATCTCTATACATGTTTTCCAAGTACTTGGATACATTATTCTTCAATTAAACTGATAGATTCAGTTAAAGCACAATATGATGTCAGACTTTAATGCATATTATGATCTCAAGTCTTTTGTAACAATATTTTTACAGCCTCTTTGCAGCTGTGTTAGGGAAAAGGCCCTTTTTAATGCTCGCTAGCACATGAAGCTCACAGAGCCCAGTTCTGTGAGATGATGAAACCCATGGAGCTGATGACACAGGAAGTGCTGAGCATCTTACAGGACTGCGCCTTAAATGTTGAACAAGCACTTCATTGCCTTGGCAATCATTTTCAAATACATATTCTTGTAAACATTTATTTTCCATTTCAACCATACTTGACATTTTGCATCCCTCTTTTTAAGTGTTTCTATCTTTTGTATCCTTTTGTCAGGTGTCTTCATGTCTCAGAGTATTTACTACAGTACTACTGTATTTATTGCTGAAAATGTAATTAAGATTTGTAAAACATTATAGCTCATGCAATATAATAAAACAGTTTTTAAAAGTTATTGCTGCCTTATTTTTAATTTACATTTAGAATTTCTTTAAGAAGCGCATATTATTCAGGAGCACACTCATTTCATGTGAACTTTCTTTGCTAGGTTTATAACAAGAAATTAAATTTTCCCACCAAATCACTCCTATATTAAGAACTTGTCATGGGTCCCCAAAACTGCACTTACTATTAATTTGTTTACTTAGGCTCCAAATCCTAAGCTCTGTGTAGGCAGACAACTGTGTCCTCAAAGAGCTCACTAAAGGATTGAGACCTTATGTCCTAATAAACCCCCCTACTGACTATATTTAGAGCATGACTGAGTCCTTACAATGGGCGTGATTCTGAAAGGAGCTGACCCACAATTTCTACTGACATCGCTGGGAACTGCAGAAACATTCTCAGACCCAAGCCCAATTTTTTTGGCTCATTGCAGTCCTGGTTGCATAATGTGCTCTGCTTCAGAGAATCTCAGGATTTTACCTCCAGCACAGAGCATGTCCTTTGAAGTCTATGTCGTGTTATTACACCTATTCCCTTCTCTTTTGGTCTCGAGTTACATCTTTGGGGTCAGTACAATTTTTTTTAAATGTCCTTAGTCACTAGATTGCTCATGACTATAAGGATAAGCCCTAATTTCTGTTAATGTCAGTGGAATGTTGACTGTTCACAGACAAGCCAAGACAAGGATTAAAGAAGATCTGAAATGCACTCCACAGAATGTTATCTAAATAGTCTGGCTTTATTGACAAACCTGGAAGTCTAAGAAAAACATTGTAATTGTTTTGGAACATCACAAAGACAATACCTAAAGAGAAGTACTTGATTTATCAATAAATCTAAGATTTGACATCTTCCCTTGTCCTGCCCATCTCTCACATGTATTTTGTCTGTGATCAGACCCTTCATTGGGCTAGGAACTGTACAGATGTACGAGACAATCCCGAGAGTTTACAGTGTAAATGTCAAGACACAGGATGTGAAAGAGGAAATACATTTTACAGATGAGGAACTGAGGAATGAAGAGATTAAATGACTTGACTAAGGTCCATAAGAAATCTGTAGCAGAGCTGGGAATTGAACTGAGATTTTGACAGTGCAGGGCCTCAACCAGTTTCTCATTTCATAATAGTCCACTTCCCTGAGAAAATGAAATTGGAAAATAAGTATGAGCTATAATCCCACAATTTAACAATTAAATTACAATTATATTTTATCTCTTCAGCAGGTGCATAGAGTGCTTTTGATGCACAAATGTAACATTATAATGGAAATTAGAGGAGACTATACCCTGTTCATTCTCACGCTCTCTCTGGTACATACTTTGTTGTTGTAACTTTAAACAAATGTTTGCTACCGGCTCCCAAAGAGGTCTGTGGACAGCACACTGTTGGTGGGAGAGCTTCTACCACTGACATAGCTTCTGCCGTTCACGGAGGTGGTTTTATTATGCAGATGGAAGAGCTCTCTACAGTTGACATAGAGTGTCTTCACTACATTCACTGCAGCGATGCAGTTGCATTGGTACAGCTGCACTGTTGTACATATACACATGGCCTTAGATTGTTCGTTTGCTTAACCCCCTAGAAAATCATCTAATGCCCCCAGGTGATGTAATCTGTGGAGCATATACATGTCTATTTCAAGAGCTTGAGTAGCCCTTATGACCTCAATGACCCTGCTCTTGGTTTCTGGTTCCTTGGACCAATAACTAGTGTGTCAGGCCTATCCACATAAACCTTTGGCAATTACACCATAAGGAAAATAAATTTCTTGTTTTTTTGTGGTCTGACCAGTAACAGACTCACCCAAATGTAGGGTGCCCAGATAGCAAGTGTGAAAAATTGGGACAGAGTGTGGGGGTAATAGGTGCCTATATAAGAAAAAAACCCCAAATATCAGGACTGTCCCTATAAAATTGGGACATCTGGTCACCCTACTCAAATGTTTTATTAGCTAGGAGGCCTGGTATGAGTAACTTGAGTTAGGACAGTAGGGTCAACGATCCATATTTTGCAGCTTTTGAAGTCATCAACTGAGGAGTTTACCTACGTACAGCAAAGTAAAAAAAACCTCTGTATTCTGATGGGATACCACCTATCCAATGGCCAGAGGAATGGAAAACACTCAGTTTTTCAGTACCAGTATGCTCATTCTCTCTCTCTCTTTCTCGCTTAACAGGTGAAGAATTGTTTTTTAGTTATACTTTGGGATTCAAATGAAGGAGTGCTGTCTTTGTGCAGGATTGATTCACCTAACCAAATTTGTAGAGAATGTGCTTTAAGCTGTTCTAGTTTGTTGTATTCAGCAGTAACTAATTAAATGTCAAGATATTGGCTGATACCACTGGGATGGCTTCAGGTACTAATCCTAAAGAGATTTTGGCGTGTGTGTCATCATATAAATTAAGCTTAAATTGCATAAAACTAGGAAAAGAATAAAGAGGACCAGAGAAGGGGAGCAAAATTAGCAATTTCATGAGAACTGAATTTTTTGTGGTACATTTTAGTCAAGCAACAGCTTCCCAAGGGTACTGTATTGATTACCATCATTTTACATAAAATCAGATTACTGCCATGAAATTCTGATCTTAAGTGCTGTTTAGGACTTGATGTTTGTGTAACTTTGGCTAGAGGTATTTGAATTTGTTTCTAAATTCCATATGGCTGCAAAGATCAGTTTTAGGAAGGGACAATATCTCTTTATACAGTGTTGTTCTCATGTGACTGATGGGTGCTTTCGTGGATAGGATGATACTTCATATTCATCTTTTCTGTTTTCTTCAAAGGTGAAAAGCTTTTGTATCCACGATTATATCAATTGTATTGGTCTCAGTCCCTGACTCCTGAGCAGCCAAAGGCAGAACTGAAATTATTACTTAAGTACGGTAACTCCTCACTTAGCATTTTTCAGGAACAAAACTACAATGTTATTTGAAGTGAAACGATGTTAAGCGAATCCAATTTCCCCATAAGAATTAATGTAAATGGGGGGTTAGGTTCCAGAGTAGCTTTCCGTACTCTACAAGCACCAGGGGCAGGGGGCTCAACCCTCAGCCTGCCCACACCACCCCTTCCCCCAAGCCCCCACCCTTGACCTGCCTCTTCTCCTCCCCTAGTTCCTCCCCCTTTACTTCACATTCTGCGTCCTGCCTCCTCCTCTCTCCATCCCCTTCCTTCTGAATGCCATAAGCCAGCTGATTGCCACATTCAGAAGGCAGGGGAGGGAGGGGGGAGGCACGTTGAGTCCTCCCCACTCCCTCCTGCCCAGGGCAATCCGTTGGCTTGCGGCATTTGGGAGGCAGGGGAGGGAGAGGGAGCCTGTGTGCTGAGTCCTTGCTCCTCCCTCCAAAACACCACAAGCCAGCGGTGGGCAGGAGGCAAGGAAAGGTACTGATCTGCGGGTCTGCCAGCAGATGGGAGGTGCGGGGGGGGGGAGGGGGAGGGAGGCACGTAGGAAGGCTACCAGCTGTGGAGAGAGCAGGCAGCCAAACAACATAAGAGTGGAGCATTGCACAACTTTAAATGAGTATGTTCCTTAATTGATCAGCAACGTAACAACATTAAGCAGAGCAAGTTTAAGTGAAGTTACTGTAATTTGATATAACTAGATAAAATACTTGCTCCCATTAATTTCAAAGAAACTAAAGACCCTGATATTTGGCCCCCTGCAGCATATTAAGTTCCTCTCTTTTTGGCTGAAGTTAATTAGAGGTTAAAAAATGGTGCCTCAAACTTTGATCTTTAATGGTGTAATTCTACTCCGAAAAGCAACTAAAAATAGTATTGTGGACTTCTATGTTTAGTGTAAGTGAGATGTGTATATCAAATCTGCTTTACAGTACTCTGAAGCCGACTTCGTAGTCTTTCAATTAAAATTTCAATATTTTATTTCAATATAGTAACTTAGAATTTCTGAGAGAACAGGAAAGACTTGCATTGTATCCTTGACTAGCCAACTAAGAGCTGTAAGTTTTAAAATTATTCGTTTTAAAATTATTAGTATTTTTGCAATAAATACTTCAATATAATAATACTTCAATAAATACTTTAGCTTTTAGCTTCACTTTATTCACCCCAGGTTAGTTATTGGATCTGATTCTTGGACTCCATTAAGCCAGTCCAGTGGTGTAAAGGACCTTTAAACTTGGTAGAAACAGCCTCTAGGGAATACACTAATGGAAAATAAAATCTCAGAAAAAAGCATTAGTTTAAAACTATAAAAATATAGCTGTTTTCTAAACATTTCATACATCCTTTATATTATGACTTGTTATTCAGTGGAATTCCTTCCATTAATAAAGCTACTTCTGTAGTTTTAAGGCTCAGAGGCTTATGCTTAGGTGGTCTTGCTAGAAGTCTTCTTTGCTGTCTGGCTTTTCCCACATACTTATTGTCCCTTTTTGGGAACGTATAGTCAATTGTACCCCCCAAATTATCCTCCAAGTTCAATTTCCCAGGAAATCTTACACATACTGAAATTTCATGGTTATGCCTGTCTTCAAAAGAAACTACTTTGTTCGTGTTAGCATGGTCAGCGTGGCACACTTTTGCTCCTTTCTCTTTATTAGTACAAGTTCCATTTAAGCCTCTCGTACCATCAGAAATTGCATCTTTTCTAGATGTAACAGAATAGGATTTTTGAGAGAGTATTTTCTGGAAAGGCTTATGGGCTAAATCCTTACCATGCCTGGAAAATTGTAGATTTAAATTTCTATCAATGCTGTGCTGACTACAATCAGAATCTCCTAAATGAAAGTCACTTATACTATTTAAAGTTAAACCCCGTTGAGAATGTGGTGGATCTTTATTGTTACGAAGTCTTTGGAGGCTATCTTGAGATTTTTCACGTGTATAGCCTAATAGTGTTTGCTTGAAGAACAATCCAATTCCAGGTATGAAAAGCTCTGGTTCCTTCTGCTTTGCAAGTTTGGTAGTATTTGTTTGAGATCCTGGCTGACTGATATCACGATTGGCTGATCTATCCTTCCAGGTTAATGGATTATACACAGTATATCCATCAATAGGACATGCATTTTTTTGGTGCAATAACCAGTTGTCAATACATTCTCTGTGGAACTTAAAAAAGAGAGTCAGTTAAGATATATGGATCTGTGTCCTGATAATTATCAACAATATAATAATAATTAATCTAACTTGCAAGAATACTATAGAAGAAATTATTCTTGCATGCAAAAGCAACATTCAGAGGAGCCGGATTCTTCTCTCTTATCATTATAAACCACAAGTACTTTCACTGGGTCTCAGTGGAGGTAGATTAGTGTATAATTGGCATGCTCCTTTCATGTATCAAGTGCCAACTCTAATTTACTATGGAAAGTGCCTTACCTCAACTTAGATTGGCTGCTGTAAATCAATACATTTGAAGCACATTTATTGATGTGCTTCAGATTTCAAATAAATTTTTAATCACCTCCCATGAAGAAAATAGGTGTACCTACGTTCACTGATCTACAGACTCAACGTTGACTTCAGTATTTTTGTTTCAGCCTAATTCTCCTGGCACTTTGCTTGCCCCTCTTTCTAGAAATCTATAAAAAGATACTAATTTCGTTTAATATTTGTGCACTTTCAGGTAACACTGGCTTTTCTTTTTACAGGATGGTGTGAATTGCTATAAAAATAGTTCATCATGTTTGTCAACTAGAAGATCCCCAGCAGTTATACAGATCTGAAAAAGGATGTCTTCTATGAGCTTCCTAGGTGTGCTGGAGAAGAGAAACTTCTCCTGTAACCTGCCTATAATGCACGTGGTAAGGTACTAGAGTGGTCTAATCAGATAGGTAGTCCCAAGCCATGGCATTTACAGAAATCTTTGCCAATTTGTTGCAAGGCATCAGTTTCAGATGTGTGAAGCTCCTTTCTACAAATGTATTTTGAGAGAACTCTAAAGTAGCAAGTCTAAGCAGTCCAAAGTCAAGACATACTATAGGTTCCATTTCAGGAAACCCCTCAGAGCACCGGTCAGAGGTGTTCCTCTCTCCAAAGAAGAAAAGGGGTTTGCTCATTTGTTAGAGACACAGAGTATGTCTTCACTGCAGGAAAAAAAAAAATCCTAACACAGGTTAGCTAACCAGCATTGAAATAGCAATGAAGACCTGGCAATTCTGCTTTTTAACTTGGGTTGCAATGATGTAGCTGTGTCAGTCCCAAGGTATTAGAAAGACAAGGGGAGTGAGGTAATACCTTTTATTGAATCAGCTGCTGTTGGTGAGAGAAACAAGCTTTTGAGCTTACACAGGGTCTTCTTCAGGTCTGGGAAACATTCTCAGGTTAGGTCTACTCATAGAAAAGGGTTGGAAGGTCATCTAGTACAACCCCCTGCTCAAAGCAGGACCAATCCCAGACAGATTTTTTGCCCCAGTTCCCCAAATGGCCCCCTCAAGGATTGAACTCACAACCCTGGGTTTAGCAGGCCAATGCTCAAACCACTGAGCTATCCCTCCCTCATAGCAGGCTAATGCTCAAACCACTGAGCTATCCCTCCCCTCCACCCAGCTTCATTGCTGTAGCACTTCTGGTGAAGATGCTTTAAGCCGATGGGACAGTGCTCTCCCGTCAGCTTAGTAAGTCCACCTCCATGAGAGGTGGTAGCTATGTCGGTGAGAGAAACTCTCCCACTAACACAGCGCTGTCTACACGGGGGAGGGAGGGTTAATGTTGGTATAACTATGTCGCTCATGGGGGTGGATTTTTCACAGTCTTGAGCGACATGGTTATTCCAAAGTAAGGGCGTACTGTAGGCCTGGCCTCAGTGTCACAGCTAAATACAAGATGGAACATACTGTTTAGCATAAGTAGTTAACTTGTATTTCAAGGGACCATTCAAGGTGACGTGAGCAGTGAGCACCCCTCCAGTCATAACATGGAAAGGAAAGGGGGAAACAAGTGGAAGGAAGTTGTTAATGGGTTATATATTGTTGTAATAAGTCATAAATCCAGTATTTCTGTTCAGTCCATGATTTTTAGTGTCTAGCAAAGTTTTACGAATTTGAGCTCCCAGGCTCGCCTTTTGAAAGTGTTATGCAGGTTTCCTTTGAGGATGAGGACAAAGAGGTCAGATTTAGAGTGATCACTTTGTGAAAA
Organism: Chelonoidis abingdonii; assembly: GCF_003597395.2. Lineage (NCBI taxonomy): Eukaryota > Metazoa > Chordata > Testudines > Testudinidae > Chelonoidis > Chelonoidis abingdonii. The sequence goes on along the minus strand of NC_133778.1, from coordinate 30,715,432 downwards.
GTGTTCACCCCTAGGTGATGTGGTAGTTTTGTTTTTTATAATTTTCCTCTGCAAGTTCATTTGAAAGTGTAGTGATTGTCTGGTTTCACCCACATAGTTGCTATAGAAGCATTTAGTGCACTGGATGAGGTACACTTTATGTTGTGAGACGTGTAGGATCCATGGATCTTGAAAAGTGTGTTGTGGGGGGTGTTAATCATTGTAGCAGTGCAGATGTGTTTGTTCTGGAAGGGTGTGGTGCCCCTTTGAGTTGGCGTGTCCTGGTCTGTGGGGAGATTGCTTCTGACGATGAACTTGGAGAGAGAGGCTGGGGGTTTTTTTTCTGAAGGCCAGAAGAGCGGGGGTTGAGAGATTTATTTCAGGATGGAATCCCCATCAAATATGGGTTGTAATTGTTTAGTGATACCATGTATGCATTCCAGTGTGGGAGGGCAGCTGATAACTAGGGGTGTGTGGTCAGAGGGAGTTTTATTTCTGTATTGAAGCAAGTTCTCTTGGAGTATTTGAGTGACCCATTCCATGATGTGATCTACTTCTCTGGTAGAGTATCCTTGTTTGGTGAAGGCAGTTTTGAATGTGTTAAGGTGTATATCCTGGACTTTCTCCTCAGAGCATATTCTGTCGTATGAGTGCCTGGCTGTAGATCACAGCTGTTTTGGTATGTTTGGGGTGGTTACTGGATCTATGAAGGTAGGTGTGATGATCTGTGGGTTTCTTGTATATAGGGTTCCATTGCTATAGCTGATCGTGATGTCCAGGAAGTTGATGCTGGTGTGGGGGTGTTCCAAAAAGAGTTTAATGGAGTACTGAGGGGTTGTTGAAATTGTGGTGGAAATCTCTGAGGGAGTTTGTCTGTCCAGAGGATGAAAATATCATTGATGTATCTCAGGTGTATCATTGCTTTTGTGGTGCATTTGTCTAAAAATTATTCTTCAAAGTTACCGATGAAGAGGCTGGTATTCTGGGGAGTCATCCTAGTACTCACAGCTGTTCCGATGGCTTGGACAAAGTGTTTATTGTTGAATGTTAAATTGTTATGGGTGAGGATGAAATAGATGTGTTTGAGGAGGACAGCTGAGGGTTGCTCATTGTCTTGTAAATATTTGAGGCAGGCAGCTATGCCATCATTGTGAGGGATGCTGGTGTATAAGGAGGTGATGTTCATGGTGACAAGGATGGTGTTCTGAGGGCAGCTGTTAATGTTGGAGTTTGTGAAGGAAGTCTGTTGTGTCCTGGAGGAAGCTGCCCCATCAACACACCTTTCAAGATCCATGGGTCCTATTCATAGCTATCACAACATGTGATATACCTCATTCAGTGCATTTAATGCCCCTACAGCAACTGGCTAGACAATCACTATGCTCTTGTATGAACTTGAACAGGAAAGTGATAAAACACAAAACTACCTCACCACCTGTGAGTGAACACTTTTCACAAAACAATCACTCTATATCTGACCTCTAAGTCCTCATCCTCAAAGGAAACCTGCACAACACCTTCAAAAGGCGAGCCTGAGAGCCTAAAATTCATAACTTTGCTAAACACCAAAAATCAAGCATTGAATAGAGACACTGGATTTATGGCTTATTACAACAATGTATAGCCCACTGACAACTCCCCACAGCTGTTCTCCCCCTCTTTCTTTGCCTCCCTATGACTGGAAGCAGGACCATCTCTAGGCACCAACAAACCAAGCATATGCTAGGGGCGGCATTCTGGCCACCTTTTTTTTTTTTTTTTTTTTGCTTTGAGAGTTGTGCTCTCGGAGGTGTTTTTTTTTCCCCCACTTGGCGTGGCAAAAAACCTAGAGCTGGCCCTGACCGGAAGGGTGTTAACAGTCCACTTCACCCTGAATGGTTCCTTGAAATATATTAACTACTTATATTAAACAAACAAACAAACAATCTGTTCCATCTGATATATAGTTGTGACACTGAGGCTACGGCTATACTACAGAGCTTACAGCAGCACAGCTGCCCTGAATCAGCTATAATGCTGCAGTGCAGATGCTCTTAAGCCAATGGGAAAGAGCTTATTCATACCCGAGTAACATTTTTTATGCCGACATAAGCTGTCGTGTAGACATAGCTTGAGTAAGCTTTCCCAGAGCTGAAGAAGAGCACTGTGTAAGCATGAAAGCTGGTGTCTCTCACCAACAGAAGTTGATCCAATAAAAAAATATTACCTCACCCACCTCGTCTCTAATATCCTGGGACTGACACGACTACACAACACTGCATTCAGCATACTTCACATATTCCCTCCAATGCTTACATTTTCATCAACTTTGTAGAAGAGAATTTTAAGTGTCTAGACTATGTTAAAGAGCTGAACCACAAGCATGAACACACAGGCTAACAGTGGGATTTTGGGTTCAGTAAAATTTAGAGCCTTTAGTTTTCTTTACCTTGTGATTACATGGCAAGAGTCTTGCATACTGACCAAGACAAAAGATCTTCAAGCAGAGCCTACATTGCAGACCTGGAGCAAGAAAGTTGCTACATTTTCTAATCAACATCAGAGGTAATGATTTTACGATGTGCTTTGGGATGCAACTGGACCTAAACAATAGAAAATACACATCATGTTTTTTCAGTACATAGTAGGAAAATAGCAATAGAAACTGAAACCTTCAAAATGGCAGGCTAGTTTTGGTGATAGTCCTATCACTTTACAGGCTGATGGTTCAGCAGATTAATGTGTTTGGCCACTATTACGGAGGCCCTGATCTTGCTACAAAACCATCATCAGGGGACCCTTACTCTCCACAGAAGAGAGGCCATTATGATAATCTAGTCTGACCTTCTGTATTAAACTGGCCAGAAAATTTCACTCAAGTAATTCTTGCATCAAGCCTATAACTTTTGGTTGAAAGATTATAAACTCCTTTTTATTTCTGAGAGAACCAAGGCACAGAAAGGAGTCACGTGAGTTGCTCAGGGTCATGCAGGGAGCTTGTGCTGAGCCAGGAAATTAATTCTTATGTCCTGAGGCCCAGGTTAGTTTCTTAACCACAAGGCTATCCTTCCTCACTAAGACTTTCTGTGAGGTATTACAGGTTTTGTTTGCATGTGTGGATCCTGTTGCAGTCAGAGTGCACTAAAACAGTATTCTGTTCTAGTACAAAGCAGCGTGATGCTAGCTCTTCGTTATCAGTGAACTGCAGAGAGTTTGATTTCAATAAGCACATCAATTCATATTTATTCAAATCTTTTTCATCTGCAAACCTGGATGGTAAGCCTATTTTCATACCGTTTTCTTACGATATTGCTGGTAGTTTCTCTTTCCATTCAGAAATTCCACAAACACATTTAATTTTTTAAATGCGTAGTTTTTGCTTTTTGCTGTCTTTTTTTTTTTTTAACTGCTATTCAAAGAGTAGTTCATAATGTGATGGTTTAAAATGTTTTTCCAAGGCTCATGCCATTAGTTTCTAAACACAGGTGAGCAGAATCACGCTCACCTTCAAGATGCATTTAAAATTTTATTTCATATAGATAAAGAAGATATGAAATTAATATACATTTGGTTTCTCTAAAGCATTTCCTTTTACCCTTTACAGGATCATTTCTATAAACAAAAGTGAATGTTAATGAATTGAAAAAATTGTTTTTAAAGTATGTTGAATTTGATTACATTAAAAATAGTATGAAAAAAATTGTATCTTACTTCTCTTGAAGATGTAACAGATCTTCTTTAGAATTATCACCTGGATTAACGCTTTTTAAATTTCCTCCTGAAGTTGACAATTGTGAAACTTGGTCAAGTGACCTCCACCTCTGATTTCTCTTCTGCTGAATACAGAAAAAGCTAATGAAAGACTGCAGAATATGGTGCAAGAAGTAACTGAGAAAAAGCCCTCCAATTTCCAAAATATGGGTTTTGTAAATCATGAAGAGAAACTATGAACAATTTAACAAATTTGTTCTCTAGAAACTGCTGTAGCAACAAACACAGATTAATCGCCATTCTGACTGAAGTCCCTGTATTTTAAGAGGCTCTCTTGTATGAGGTTTTGCAAAAGCTCTGAAGTGCTGTGCTGTCTCTCAGAGCAGTGCAGGACAATTTTGGCCCTTATGTCTAACAAACCAAAAAAAAAAACAAACTTATCCTTATGGATGGTAAACTTGAAGAGTTAATATTTCTGGGCCTTAAGACGTAAAACTGCAGAACCTGCCATTGAACCTATGGAGGCTATGGCAATCCTCATTCACATGGTTTATGTACCTTGACTCTATGCAGTGAACTAGTGATATAAAAATTAGTTAACTATGGAAGTGGACAAATTGATAAAAGGCTAGATCACTGCCCAAGCCTTTTAGATCCTGGGACTAGGGAACAGTGGAAGGCCAAGGTAGTTCACAGTGATAACCCCATGCCTTTGATTTAGGTCTGTGCTCCCAGCACTCCCCTGGCACTGTGGTTCCAACACAGCCATGTTGACAGGGATCCTCCAGCTAGTGGCTGTCCTGAGCATTTTTGAAGGGTGATCCTACCAAAGAGTAGGGCACCGAGAAGTTAATACAGTATATTCTGTATTATTTTTTCCATAGAAAAAACCACCAGACATGAGGGCCAGGAGAGGGGATGACAACATTCAGTCCCCTACCCCGAAATGACCCATTCTCTTTGTTCCGTTTCTGCAGACAGTAATTTGAAAGGTCCAGAGCAAGACAGAATATGAATAGTACAGGGGCAGCTGACATTTCTGTCATGTCTCCTTCCTCATCCACACAGCTGATCCTATTTTGAAGTACCATTTCAGTTTACGGTTCTACTCCTTCCTTGCTATTTAAGTATTTCATAGTGGTTTATATTCAATCACAGGTAATCCTTGTCACTGTAATGGTGTTTTTATTTTTAAAAAACAAGATCAGCTTTACATTCCTACGTAAAATGTTTTCTATGCCTGACCATTAGATAGCTTTGGATATGATGCTATAAAATATAGTTGTACCTGTCGAAAGGTGAAGACGTGTGGAGGATGGCAAAAGCTAGTGAAGCATTCATGGCATAGGTGATATTCACTACACTCAGTGCACCTAAAAAATAAAAATATAAGGTAGTTAGAGTGGAATGTTAACAGTTTAGTATAACTTATTAATGTATGAAAAGCCTTTGTTGAAAATTCTACTATTTAGTATCAGGAAGTCCCATATTACAGTATAAAATTATCTTAACTCAAGCCCATTTAATCTGTGAAACTTTTTATAAAATAAAACCCTTTTGCTTTGCTTTGTTTCTGGCTGAATTGTATAGAAAAGTGAATTGTATATGCTGGTGTTGTGGTCTGCGGACCCCTGGGGGTCCACAGACTATGTCAAGGAGGTCAGCGAAAAGTTGTCATTACCACAGAACAGTGATTTTCAACCTGTAGTCTGCAGACCCCTGGAGGGGGTCTGTTTCACCAACAGAAGGAGGGGTTGAAGTCTCTGGAAACTGAAAATAGGTTTAGGCAAAGATCCTTCACCTAGGAAGACAAGGGTAGCCAGCATCTTATACTTCTGTGGAAGATCCTGACCGAGGAAAAGTCAGTCATAACTGAGAAGAATACTGGTGAGAGACAACCATTTTGAACAAAGCCTGTACCTAGTTAGATTAAGTTTTAGATGTGTTTTCAATTTTACTTGCTTTTAAGGACATGTCTATGCTATAAAATTAAGTAGACTTAAGTTAGGTTGACCTACAGCCACCACAAACATGAATAATTTTACTCACGTCACTGGCAATGCGATTTCTTGTGTGAGTAAAGTTACCTGTGTGCTTTTAGTGAATATAGCCATACGTCTTCAGATGAAATGCATTACACTAAGGAATTCGGAGGTGCTGACTCAACCTCATATATCACTGAGCTAAAGATCCCATTAGGAATCTGTTACACCAATCACCGTAATGTAAATTGACCAGAAATCAGCACCAATATAATTAGACTTGAGCTATAAGAACCAATGTAATCTATCCCATAGAGAAACGTTGTTTGTATAGTTATAGTAAAGACAAAAGGGAATAAGTAGTAATTTATAGGTTGTTACAAGGAATTGTACTGTTAAATTAAAAGTGCTTTAAAAGTACTTACTTGTAGCATTTTCCCTCAATTGGAAATGTTCTGCAGTTATTACAGGGGAGTCCAAGGTGTTTGTCAAGTCTCACTTTCTCTGCTGCAGTCACAAGCTGAATGGAGTTCCTGAATTCTTCTAAAATGAGCTTTAATGGTGCAAATTCTTCTCTACAGAGGGGACACTTTACCACAGAGTCACTCTCTAATTCACCCTGGTGATCAGCCCAAATCTTCATACATGTGATGTGAACATTGTTTCCACAGCCATACCTACAGAAAGTAAGGTTATGTCTATAATACAATCTTAAGTCAAACTACTTTTGGTCAACTTACAACCATCACATTAATTGCTGCAGTGGCTGATGCACCACCGACAGAAGGAAGATAGTGTGGACATGTCCTCAGCAGGAGTGCTTCCACCAACGGAAGAGGGGCAGTGTGGAGAACTGAGAGTCAGAGTTGTCAGCTCCACACACAGGGAGCCCAGCTGCTACCTGGGGCTTCTCACCTCCATGCTCTCAGCTGGGAGCAGGGGGTGGGAGGGAACAGACACGAGGGGCTTCTCACTTCTAGTGGGGAGATTCGTGCCTAGAAACCAGGCTCCTTACGGGGAGCCAGGACCCCAAGTGGCAGCAGGGCTCCCAGCGGGAAACAGGGAGCCTGGGCAGCAACCCAGCTTGGAGCGGAGACAGGGCAGCAGCCTGGCTGGGGGGCCAGGAGCGGGCTTTCTTGTCAATGTAAGGAACACAGTGTCTACACACACACTGCATCATCTTAACTACACCGACATAAGTTCTACACCTCTTGTTGAGGTGCTTTTATTATGTCTGCATAGCAGGGGAGTTACATCAGGGGAGGAGCATTTCAGGGTGTACACTTCTTCTTCGAGTGATTGCTCATATCCATTCCAGTCAGGTGTGTGCGCGCCGCGTGCATGTTCGTCGGAGAAACTTTTACCCTAGCAAAACTCGGCGGGTCGGCTGGGCGCCCCCTGGAGTGGCGCCGCTATGGCACCGAATATATACCCCAGCCGACCCGGCCACCCTTCAGTTCCTTCTTACCGCCCGTGTCGGTCATTGGAACAGTGGAGCGTGGCTTAGCTGACCTCCACCTTTCCCTAGCTACTCGTAGTTCTTCTTCCTCTAGTTGTTGTATTCATAGTTGTTGTTAATTGTTCTTATATATATAGTTAGTTAGATTCACTTATAGTTCATAGTCATAGTTTGTTAGTAATTGTAGCGGGGTTCGGGGAGTAGCCCCGTCTCCGCACCCGGGGCCGGAGCTCATGCCTGGCTCACTGGGTTTCAAGCAGTGCTCGGCCTGTCACAGGCCAATGCCAACAGGAGATCCCCACGACTCCTGTTTGAAGTGCCTCGGGGAATCGCACTTATCTTCTAAGTGCTCAATTTGCAAGGCTTTTAAGCCTAGAACTAAGAAGGAGCGGGACATTAGGTTAAGGCAGCTCCTCATGGAAGCGGCACTAATGCCTTCGCCTTTGGCATCGAGCTCGAGCCAGCCGGTGAGCAAAGGCACCCCTACGGCACCAGGCACCGCCGGTACGCCTAAAGACTCCCGGCACCGACCACAGCCAGCACCAAAATCGACCTCGCGCCGCTCCCTCTCCCCGAGGTCGAAGACGGTGAAGGCTCAGATGGGCTCGACAACACCAGCGTCGCAGCCAGAGACTGCACCTCGGTTGGACCGCCCGGCACCACACCTGCCGCGGCACCGCCTAAACCGGCACCGTCGACTCCAGCCCTGCGATGGCTGTCGAGTCCGGTGCCTGACAGCTCCCCGGCACCTGCCGTGGTAGAGCTCACTTTGCCGTCTACTCCGGAGACGTTCTCTGCGGCGGAAGACTTGATCGCCATGACCGAGTTGGCACCGCCCCTACCCCCGGCACCGCCGGTGCGGGTACCACCTTCCATGGGCAAGCCGGCCCTGACTAGACCGTCGTCTGTCAGTGTAGCGGAACGGCACCGCTCTCGGTCATGATCCTGCAGACGCTCCAGGTCGAGACGTCGTTCCTAACTCTCGGCACCGATCTTCTCCACGGCACCGGTCGAGCTCCCGGCATCGATCAGCCTCACGACACCGATCGAGCTCCTGGCATCGATCAACCTCACGGCACCGATCAATATCTCGCACCTCATCCCGCTACTCCCGGTACCACTCCAGCTCCCGGCACCGACCCAGGCACCGTTTCTCCCGGAGCAGATCACGCCGTAGATACTCGAGATCACGGTCGACCTCCCGGCACCAGCCCGGTAGCAGGTCCCGGTCTCGCTCTAGGTACTGCTCTGCATACCAGCACCGGTCCCCACGGTCCCGGGGTGTGAGATCTGTTGGCACCGCAGCTCCAGAGTTTTCTGCTCCCCCATGGCCATCCAGACAGACGTCCATATCCTCCCAGGCGGACAGCTATTACGACCAGGACCGTGATACGGAGGTGCCCACGGGGGTCTTTCAGGACACACGTCCTCAGGACATAGGGCCTCAACAGTGGTCCTTTTGGACACCCTGGGCGTACCATCAAGCCCAGGGCGCTCCCCTAGTCCAGACCCACTCTGCTGCCTCAGAACATCGGGCACCAGAGGTCACCATTTCCCGCCCCTCTGCGGCGGAGTCAGAAGAGCACACGGCCCATCCTCCGGATTCCCCGGGATAGCTGGAGCAGGAACCACCCCAGGAGCAAGGGGCTATCCAGGACCCTCTCATTCCCGGGGTATCATCCTCCTCCTCCCCGGACGAGGCTGTGGTGGGGACCTCATCTTCAGGGCCTCCACCGATAGACCTCAGGGTGCATCAGGACCTCCTTCGCAGGGTGGCACTCAATTTCAACCTCCCAGTGGAGGAAGTCCCGGAAGTTGAGGACCCTGTAGTGAGCATCCTGGCCGCGGATGCCCCCACCCGAGTGGTGCTGCCATTTATTAAAACTATCCAGGCCACTGCTGACACTCTCTGGCAGTCTCCAGCCTCCATTCCACCGACGGCAAAGGAAGTTGAGAGAAAGTACATAGTACCTGTATGTACATCCTCCCCCCTCTTCACTGGTGGTCCAGTCGGTCAATGAGAGGGAGCGCCATGGTCAACAGGCACCCGCCCCAAAGTCCAAGGAGGCTAGGTGGATGGACCTACTAGGCCGTAAAGTACACTCAGCGGGGGCCCTCCAGCTCCGAGTGGCCAACCAGCAGGCTCTACTGAGCCGGTATAACTATAATACCTGGGCAGAGGTGGGTAGATTCACCGAACTGCTACCCCCGGACTCACGCCAGGAATTTACCGCGTTCCTGGAGGAAGGCAAAAAAGTGGCCAGGACCTCTCTCCAGGCCTCCCTGGACGCGGCTGACTCGGCGGCCAGGACCTTGGCTTCAGACATCACCATGAGGCGTATCTCCTGGCTCCAGGTTTCTAACCTGCCTCCCGAGCTGCAGTACACTATCCAGGACTTACCCTTTGAGGGCAAGGGTTTGTTCTCGGATAAGACTGATCCCAGGTTGCAGAGCCTGAAGGACAATAGGGTGATCATGCGATCGTTGGGCATGCACACCCCAGTGACCCAACGCAGACCTTTCAGACCCCAACCTCGCCGCCCGTACTTTCCGCCTAGGAATAGACAGGACCTCAGTAGGAGGTGCGGGCGGAGCGGCCATAGGTGCCAATCTGGCCCCCAAGGGGGCCAGAACCAGGGACCCTCGAAGGCACCACCAGGGCCTAAGGCGCCCGGGGACGGCGTACCAATCTCAAAGCAGGATCCTTTCCCTCACTTCTCCAACTGTCTTTCCTACTTCCTCCCGGCGTGGTCCCAACTGACTTCGGACCTTCGGGTTCTGCGCACGGTGAAGCAAGGTTACCACGTCCAATTTGCTTCACCCCTGCCCTCCTGCCCCCCATCCCGGTCCCTCTTCAAGGACCCCTCTCACAAGCAAATCCTCTTACAAGTGGTGCAGTCTCTCCTCGCTGCAGGAGCCATAGAGGAGGTATCACTACAAGAGAAGGGGAAGGGGTTTTACTCCCGCTATTTCCTGATTCCCAAGTCCAAGGGAGGCCTCAGACCTATTCTCGACCTGCGACGGCTCAACAAATGGATGCTCAAGTTGAAATTCCGCATGGTCTCCCCGGGAACTATTATCCCGTCCTTGGATCCTGGGGACTGGTACGCCGCCCTCGACACGAAGGACGCGTACTTCCGTGTTGCCATCTTTCCGCCGCACAGGAAGTACCTTCGCTTTATGATCAACCACCAACACTTCCAGTTCACAGTCCTCCCCTTCGGCCTCTCCATGGCCCCAAGGGTGTTCACAAAGTGCATGGCCATCGTCGCCGCCCACCTCCGCAGGCAGCAGATACATGTGTTCCCGTATCTCGACGACTGGCTCATCAAGGGGACCTCTCAGTCTCAGGTCCAACAGCACGTCACCATAATCGCAGACCTATTCTCCAGGTTGGGCCTACTCCTCAACACCGAGAAATCCACATTGGTCCCTACACAAAGGCTGGACTTCATTGGAGCAACCCTGGACTCCACTCAAGCCACGGCCTACTTGCCCCAGCCCTGCTTCCAGACGATCGTCTCAATCATCCGGGGTCTGCAGGCCTCCCCAATCACCTCGGCTCGCACCTGCCTAGGCCTACTGGGGCATATGGCTGCATGTTCTTACATAACCAAGTATGCCAGGCTCCGCATGCGCCCCTTTCAAACGTGGCTCCATTCGGTCTTCCACCCGGGAAGGGACCCTATCGACATCCTGCTCACAGTTCCTCCGAGCACCCTCCGCTCCCTCGACTGGTGGCTGAATTCATCCCTGGTATGCGCAGGGATGCCGTTCCACCCACGGCCACCGTCTCTGACCTTGACGACGGATGCGTCATCCCTCGGTTGGGGGGCCCATCTAGGTCACCCTTGTACCCAGGGCCTTTGGTCACCCCAGGAGCTAACGCTCCACATAAACGTCCGGGAGTTGAGGGCAGTCCGCCTCGCGTGCCAGGCGTTCCAGCAACATCTTCACGGCCGTTGTGTCTCTGTATTCACGGACAACACAACAGCCATGTACTATGTCAACAAACGGGGGGGACCCGTTCGTCTCCCCTGTGTCAAGAGGCCATTCGACTCTGGGACTTCTGTATAGCCCACGAAGTGGACCTAGTGGCGTCCTTTCTCCCGGGGGTCCGGAATGCCCTGGCGGACCGGCTGAGCTGGTCCTTCCTCTGTCACGAATGGTCAATAAGACCAGATGTCATCCATTCGATCTTCCAGAGGTGGGGATTTCCCCTAGTAGATCTGTTTGCCTCCCGCTCGAACAGGAAGTGCCAGGAGTTCTGTTCCTTTCAGGGTCTCTCTCTGGGGTCGATCACAGACGCATTCATCCTGCCATGGAGGCACCACTTGCTATATGCCTTCCCTCCATTTCCTCTGGTGCACAAGGTCCTGTTGAAGCTCCGCAGGGACAAAGCACATATAATCCTGATTGCACCTGCGTGGCCCAGACAGCACTGGTACACCACCCTGCTAGACCTGTCCATGGCCACCCTAGTTCCCCTCCCTCTCCTTCCGGACCTGATCACGCAAGACCACGGCAGGCTTCGCCACCCAGACCTGCGAGCTCTCCATCTCACGGCGTGGCTCCTGCATGGCTAAACACAGTGGAGTTACACTGCTCCGCTCCGGTGCAGCATATTCTCCTCAGTAGCAGGAAGCCTTCCACCCGCTCTACGTATTTGGCCAAGTGGAAACGCTTCTCTTGCTGGTGCACGACACAGGACGTTACTCCTTCGGAGGCCTCGATTCCCACGGTCCTAGACTACCTCTGGTACCTTAAGCAGCAGGGCCTGGCAACATCCTCTCTGAAGGTGCACTTAGCGGCTGTATCCGCTTTCCATCCAGGCGAAGGTGGTCACTCCATGTTCTCCCACCCAGTGGTCTCTCAGTTCATTAAGGGCCTACAGCGCCTCTATCCCCCCACGCGTCGCCCTGCCCCTACCTGGGATCTCAATTTGGTCCTGAACAGACTAATGCAACCGCCCTTTGAGCACTAGCAACTTGCTCTCGCTCTTGTTACCTGTCATGGGAAGACAGTCTCTGAGCTGAGACAGCGCTCAGGTGGTCTCTGACCCCCCATACACTGTCTTTCATAAGGACAAGGTGCAACTGCGACCTCATCCGGCGTTCCTCCCTAAGGTAGTGTCTGCTTTCCATGCCAACCAGGACATCTTCCTCCCGGTCTTCTTTCCGAAGCCCCACTTTCTCGACGGGGTAGCAGCAGCTACACTCCTTAGATGTGCGTTAGAGTGCTCGCTTTTCTATATTGAAAGGACGACGCCCTTCAGAAGTCTCCCCAGCTGTTCGTGGCGGTCGTGGAACGGATGAAGGGTCTGCCAGTGTCCTCCCAGAGGATTTCCTCCTGGGTGACAGCATGCATCCGCACGTGCTATGACCTGGCTCATGTTCCCTCATGGCGCATTCTACAAGGGCTCAAGCTTCCTCAGCCGCCTTCCTGGCGCACGTGCCCATCCAGGAGATATGCTGTGCTGCGACCTGGTCATCGGTCCACACCTTCACCTCGCACTATGCGCTGGTCCAGCAATCTAGAGAGATGATGCAGCCTTTGGTGCTGCGGTCCTGCATACGGCCACATCTCACTCCGACTCCTCCACCTAGGTAAGGCTTGGGAATCACCTGACCGGAATGGATATGAGCAATCACTCGAAGAAGAAAAGACAGTTACTCACCTTTGTAACAGTTGTTCTTCGAGATGTGTTGCTGATATCCATTCCAAACCCACCCTCCTTCCCCACTGTCGGAGTAGCCGGCAAGAAGGAACTGAAGGGTGGCCGGTGGGGTATATATTCGGCGCCATAGCGGCGCCACTCCAGGGGGCACCCAGCCGACCCGCCGAGTGTTGCTAGGGTAAAAGTTTCTCCGACGAACGTACACGCGGCGCGCATACACCTGACTGGAATGGATATGAGCAACACATCTCGAAGAACAACAGTTATAAAGGTGAGTAACCGTCTTTTCCACTGTTTTGTCAATGAAAGCTGACTTTTGTCAAAAAAAACTACTGAGTGTAGACAAGATCTGAAACAGGCATCAATTACTGTACCCTGTCCATAAACATTTAGAAAACCCAGTATCATTAATACAATAGTTTTTCAGCTACAACACAACAGCCCTGCTTTGTTTCAAAGAGCATTTATAAAAAAAAAATCCCTAAAAATTAATTATTTAAAATTACAATTTTTACATGTCAAGACCAGCCCTCCAATGGGATCCCTGCACCATTAACTGTGCAGAAACTTTCTATCATTAGCTAACACAGAAAACTTTTTCTGAGTTTCCACTATGAAAACAAACTAGAAAAACTATACATCTAACCTGCAATAAGTGATGGGAAACATTTTCTTTAGTAGCTCTTCCTGGCAAATAGGACAGACATCCTCTGCATCAATTTCTTTCTGATTAATGTATCCATCATCCTCTTTCTGTAATGTTTTGGTGGAGAGAGTGTTTGCTCTTGGGGGGATTGTCTGTTCTTGCTGTAATTGCTGGAGAATATCATTGATCTCTCCTTCCAGAAGACCCAGCTGAAAAGCATCTACAGAAAACTCAAATTAAAGCTCTTTGGCAAAAATTTAACATTTACTATACTCAGCTATCATAACTTTCAGGGTAAATCATCTGCAGTGAACTAACGATGTCAGTGCTTCTAGTGCCAGAAATGTTGTATATCTTCATTTCTTATTTGCATGTACAACTTCACATCTAAAACTGATCTTTATGGCAAAATTGGTTCAAAGGTTTTTCTATAAGAACTCAAGTCAGGTTTCCTGAAACACTACCAAAATATGGTGGTGTATATGTTTAAACTATGATCAGAAGCAACCCCAAATAGCAGCTATTAATTTATTCGAGGAGACCCATCATCCCCAGAATCTGTGTGGCACAAACATGGCTAGAAGGGAGTTGCACTTTCTGTAATGAGTAGTACGAGGTGCAGTGCAGAATCTGTCCAAGTGCAAAATGGATTATACATTTGCCAAATCAATAAAGTACTTGGATCTGAAAATGTTTTATGATACCCTGAGTGGGATAGGTACTTTATTAAATCACACGATCTTCTACTTTAAGGCCCTGACAGTGTTGCAAATGACTGTTATTTTCTTTAAGTACTTTACAGTTGTACCTTTAGCAGCAGTGTTACAGATATGAAAAAGGTGTCATATTTCAGAATCCTGACAATGTCCCAAAGCATTAACATGTTGATATGCTAGTTAGGGGAAAACAGTCATTGATCTAAAAGATGATCTTATCCAACCTCCTGAGAACTTTGCCTTTGTACATTTAAACTCTATGTGCAAGATAAAACAAGCAAGCAAAAATAATTATACTTACATTCATGGTTTCTTGGAATTCTGAATTTTTTCAACAATATCCTAACAATGATAAGATAACCATCAGGTGGTGCTTGTGGATGTCAGCTAAAGCTAATTACTGGCTATTACTTTCAACTTTACTGTGACATTGCACTCCATAATGTTTTATGGAAATATGCTTATGAGTGTGAATATGATGTAACTGGAATATGCTTTAGGCAAAAGGTCTGTTGTAAGGTATCATTACAAAGCTTATAATCTACTGAGTGTGTTCATCCTATTTGTATGCATGTATCATTCTTGTAGCTGAAGCTAGAAATATGAACTATAACTAGGATCCTATTCTAATTGTGCAGAGTGGGCCATTAATGGTGATTTAGAATCTTGATGGCTCCTATTGACTAGTACAATTAGTTGTAAATGACTGTTTACTTGCAAACTTTTCTGGGTACCTGTAGGCCAGCCCTGGAAAAATGGAGGCTGGGGTCTCACAGGACATGTGAACATGTCACCTGATACTGGAATCCATCTTAAATCTGGTGCTTTTCCATTAAGAAGGAGGGGAGGAGACCTAGAGACAAAATATTCCCGCCTTGTGCCAAAGCTATAAAAGGAGATGGAACAGAACAAA
The DNA here is from genome assembly GCF_003597395.2 of Chelonoidis abingdonii. NCBI lineage: Eukaryota > Metazoa > Chordata > Testudines > Testudinidae > Chelonoidis > Chelonoidis abingdonii. The sequence goes on along the minus strand of NC_133778.1, from coordinate 30,700,370 downwards.
GGGGGCAGCCAGTCATGAAAACACTCCTAGTTTCTACCTAAGATGTCTTCTGGAACTAACAAGAACTGTACCAGGGAAAGGATTGGGCCCAGACTAGAAAGGAGTCTAATCTGTGAGTCTAATCATTTTTGGGGGGCGTGGACCAGACCTGGATTTATGTTGCAGCACACTAGCGTGTCTGGCTCAACAAGGCAGGGTTCTGGAGTCCTAAGATTGCAGGGAAAATGGGCTCAGAGGTAATTCCAGCACATCAAGTGACAGTCCCAAGGGGGTCTCTGTGACTGAACCCGTCACATTTACATTTCATGGACAACAGCCATCTGATGAAGTGGGTATTCACCCACAAAAGCTCATGCTCCAAAACGTCTGTTAGTCTATAAGGTGCCACAGGATTCTTTGCTGCTTTTATAGATCCAGACTAACACGGCTACCCCTCTGATACTTAACAGTCATTTAAATACTTCAGAGAGAAAATATTAGGACTAAAACTGTAAGAACAAAAGCTTACACTGCTAAGTTACAAATGCATTCTTATCCAAACTGAGGTCCTCTGTGTCTCTGCCAGTTGTTTGAAAGCCTCATAATTACCAATTATTTCTACTACTTTCCCCATTTCTTTGCCATTTTCTAATCCATGCCAATACTTAGCTACTACCCCAGATCTATTTTGTTTCCTTAAGAGTCTCTTGTGAGGGACATTTTTGAAATCCAAATTAAAATTATATCCACCTGTTCTCTTTCATCCCCTATTTTGTTTGCACAGTCAAAGAATTCTCTTAGATTGGAAATACATAATTGACTACATCTAACTGGTTAAATTGCACACCGGTACAACATTTAGAGAAACAATTTCATGCTTTAAGGGATTGCTTCTTGGGAAAGTTAATTCTAGAGCAAACGTGAGGAGAAACTATTTTTGATTGAGTCTTATGTGACACGCAAGCATTAATCTGAAAAGTAGAAATAGGCGTTAAATAGTAACACCCTAAGGGGAAGGAGGAAATATGATACCCAAACATAATTCCCTTTCTAAAGTTTCTAAAGTCAGTTAAATAAAATGAGACTGTTAAGCAAAAAGGCCTTAACGTTGCAAATAAAGTCTTAGAGGTGGCATTAATGCTGCTTAAAAATCTCAGAAGGCCTGTGCATTGCAGAACAAATAAGGAACCAAGCAGGCGAGGAATGAGCCAATTAGCTCAATGGCAAGGTTAGAGAAGCCATTGGAGCTAGATAAAAATCCTTCAAACCTTGGAAATCTGACCAATGGCCAATAAAAAGCACACAAGTTACAGCAGGTAAAAAGAGGGAAACCAGAGGCTCAAATTGATTTTGAAGAGCAAATATGCAAAGGTGTCAAAGCCATCAAGAAATTCTTTTATGATGCCTCTCATAAAATTGATAGGTCTGCTGACTCACCAGGACTTAAAAGGAGAAATTAAGCAACATAAGGACATTGCTGAGACTCTAAATCATTTCCTTGCATCAGTCTTCAGCATGGAGGATGTGGGTGGAGATACCTATCTTGAGCCTACATTCTCTTGGTAATAAAGATGAAGTGCTCTCAGGGATCGGGGTATCAAGGAAGAGGTGCTAGAGCAAACTGATAAATTAGACAGCAACCAATTTCCTTTACAGCAGCCACAGCTAGTGTGTCCCCAACATTTCATGTTAACCTAGGGGGTTTGTAATTTACCTGAATCTGAAGTAAGACACTGGTCTGTAACTTCCAGATTCACTCCTACTACTCTCTTCCAGATAGTTACAAAGTTTGTTACCTTCCATTCTACATTTAAAACTGGTAATTTTAATGCGAAATTGCACGTTTTTGCGAGCACTTCAGCCACCTAATTCTTAGCTTCTTTCCCTGCTCTTTCACCTATACTATGAAGCTAAAAGGTAAGTGTGGTTGTTTGGACACCTGATCTGGACCAGTGCTTCCTCTTCCCTGGAGGAAAGGAAGGCGTCAGGGCTGGGTGGGTGGAGAGGGGGAGCTGCCCCCGAACAGCGCCTTTACCAACAGATGTGGCTGCACAGGTCCTTCTCCCTCAGGAACGTGGCGCAGGTGCAGGAGTGAGGCTCCCCCAGGAACACCTGGAGAAACAGACACACAGCGGCGTTGGTAGCGGGGGCTGGCGCCCCTGACTGACTCTCCGGCAGACCCAGGCGGCCGGGCTCGCTGCCCTTTGCGGGCGGGGGGTCACTCAGCACCGCGGGCTTCAGAGCACCCGCACCCCCGATCTCCGTACCCGGTGCGCGGGCCCCCCCTCCTCCTGCAGCACGAAGCCGGTGGGGCCCAGCTCCCGCACGATGCGCATGGTGCTGCCCAGCGCCCGGTCCTGCTGCCAGCTCAGCCCGGCGCTTGCGCACCGCCGCCGGGACATGGCTGGGAGCAGGTGGAGGGGCCAAAACCGCCGCCGCAGACTCTGCGCCGTTGATGCCAGTCCCCATAGAAACGGCGCGTCCCCGCGAGCATGGCGCGCGCTCGTGGGGGTGGGGGCAAAGCGACGCGGGGAGGAGGACTGACTGGGTGTGACGCGCGCGGCCCTTTGGCTCCATAGGAGCCGTTATTTGCTGGTGTGTCGCGCGGCGGCCGGGTCAGAGCCGCAAGCCCTTCCAGGCCACGGGGGGTTCGTGCTGCGCGGTCCGGTCTCTGCCCGTGCTCGGCCCCGGGGCTGCTGTGGCGAGCCGCGCAACTCCCTGGGGCTTGGACTGATCCGATTGTTCTTCGGGAAATTCGTGTTAATTCATGCTATCACCTGCCCGTGTTGGGCCAGGCCCTGCCCTGGGGGTGGGGGGTGGTCAGGTCAGGTCCTGCCCCGCCGGGGATAAGAGGCTAGGGGCGTGTCCTGGGCTCTGGGGGATTAAAACAGAATTCCAAGTTCGGAGGCTGGAGAATAAATCCACCCACACTGTCCGCAGGCAGAGACTTGGCTCGGTCCCCACCTGGGTGCTGTGACCTGGTGCACAGGCTTGCAGCACCGCTCATAGGGTGACCAGATGTCCTGATTTTATAGGAACAGCCCTGATATTTGGGGTTTTTCTTATATGGGCTCCTATTACCCCTCACCCCTTGTCCCAATTTTTCACATTTGGTGGCTGCTCACCCTAACTACTCAAGGCTGGTGCTGGCCTGTCTGGAGGGGCAGAGGCCAGGCCAAACCAGAGTAGTGCTGGGACTAGGGTGACCGGACAGCAGGTGTGAAAAATCACGACAGGGAGTGGGGAGCTAATAGGCTTCTATATAAGAAAAAACCTCAAATATCAGGACTGTCCCTATAAAATTGGGACATTTGGTCAACCTAGCTGGGACTCCACTGCCAGGTTTTTTTCATCTAATTTTGTGTTATTTCAAAGTTGTAAAAAAAAAATCACATATAAGTAGAACTATGACCCATCACCACCACCACAACATCCCACAGCCTCCCACACAATAGATTTATCTTCAGGGGGCATCTGGGAGGGGTTTGGAGCAAACAAGCAAGTAGATAATGGGGATTTATGGAGCAGCATCCAAACCCTTTTTCCCAGTGTGTAACTGCTCTTTTATTGCAGGGCCTTTCACCAGTGGGCTTTATCCTTTCTGTTTAATCTTTCGTGGCCATTGTAAGATGTCTTCTGCTGCAGCTTTATTAATGTTTGGCCTTAGCTCTCTCTTCACTAACTCTGCCTTTTTATAATCTTACTGCAGAGTCTGCTTCACTGAAGTAAAAGCTTGGTGGAAGTGACCTGGCTGCAGTTCAACCTGGATAAGGAAGGGATGCTTGTTTGCAGCAGAACCTAAGGAATGGTCAGGGGCAGTGTTTACAACATCAGGTGGGAGGGAGTGCATACTTGCCTTGTGCCAAAATCATTCACATCATCATAGGTAACTGGCCCAAAAATAGCAGCCCTAATTTAGAACTTAGTTGAAATCCTGTGTTAACTCTTTACCTCTCTTTAATATTATTTTTATATTTCTCTCTTTATTATGAGTAACTAAAAATAAACCTAAAAACTCTAAGTGGTTTATTCAATATTATTTTTACTCTTCACTGTCTGCAGCATTTCCTCAAAAGTTTGAAGATAACACTTTGTCCTCTACATTTGGCAAAACTTGATTATTTTCTTATGCAGCTGAAATTAATCTGGTATTTTGTATTTAATTTTTTCATGCTTATGTACCAGTAATATAATGAAATGTGAGTGTTGGTCTGGGAACAGTATTGGTTAGTAACCTGTTTTTTGTGGAGCCAACAGGGGGAACTGTTGCACTTTGTTTCTTCCTTAGTCCTTACATAAATATTGATGATCATTATTTGTTTAGTGTTCTTATTTTATGTATCTCTTTCTTTTAGATTAATTACCAATCTCATACTTTAGGCATCCTTATGTAATCAATTTACCCAATAATATTAAAAATGGACAGCTTATCCCATTTCAATGAAAAATAAACAACAACAAAAATAATAGACCTCTTTGTAGCTAGATAGTGATTTAATCTCTCTTACCATCTGCTCATCACCTCTCCGAAGGTACAGGAAAGTAATTACGATGGAATTGTATCTATTCAGATGATATTACAATTCCTACCATCTTGTGTCAATATTAGCTCAAGTATGTTGTGAGCATATCTGACAGCGTTCGGTTTAGAATTGTTCCATTGGGAGGCAGGCAGATACTGCTCTCCTTTTAGTGGTAGGACAGGCTGGAGTCTTGCCTGCACAGATTCCAGAGGATCAGCAGGAGACCACAGACTGCCAGCTCTGTATCCCCAGTGTCCTCTGCTACTCCTGCTCCCTGTTACTACGTAATAACTTTGTAAGAATAATAAAAAGTAGCTCTTTTTCTATGCTCTTGTGACATAAGTGTGAACTTAAGGGGATGAACTATAATTGCTAATTCAGATAGGAAGATTCTCATTTTTGTAAATTTTAGCTTTGCAAGTTGCTTACAGAAACACATTTGCTCTGAATCAATCATAAAGGAGAGTTTTATGTTTGTATCAATATTTCTGGCCAGCAGTATGTTCAATTTGCTTGGATGTAAAAGTTATACAAACCAACAAAAATGTGTGTAACTAACTCTAACAATTACTCTCTAGTTGTAAAATAGCTCTGATTTTTTCAAGCATGATCATAATTTTCTGTTGTCTGTATTTATAATTTTGGTAACACAAGATTCCAACAGCTGGGAATCAACCTTTTGGATGTGTTTGAAAACTGGATCCTTGTTTGTATTGACTGTACAGGAAACAAACTTTGGGCACACCAAAATATCAACTTAAATGTTTGAACAACTTGTTCTTAAGATATTATAGTGTTTGCTTGATTTTGTATGCTATTCTTTTATTATTTGTACATGGTAGCTACTAAAGGCCCCAGTCAAGGACCAAGACCTCAAGACCTAAGCACACAATTCACTTCAACAATAAGACTGATAAACAGTTTCCTTTTGTTTTCATATGCTCAGATTTCCAAAACATTCATCTATTTCAGTGTTTCCCAAACTTGGGATGCCGCTTGTGTAGGGAATGTCCCTGGCGGGCCGGGCTGGTTTGTTTACCTGCCGCGTCCGCAGGTTCGGCCGATCACGGCTCCCACTGGCTACGGTACACTGCTCCAGGCCAATGGGAGCTGGGGGAAGCAGTGGCCAGCACATCACTCGGCCCGCGCTGCTTCCAGCAGCTCCCATTGGCCTGGAGCAGCAAACTGCGGCCAGTGGGAGCCACGATCAGATGGACCTGCGGATGTGGCAGGTAAACAAACTGACCGGGCCTGCCAGGGGCTTTCCCTACACAAGCGGCATCCCAAGTTTGGGAAATACTGCCCTATTTGGCTGGCATTTTCTATATTTGGTCTCTGTGCAAAGGTGGTTGTGTATTAACTTACAGGCAAAATGTATTCAGCCATTTTTGAGTTATGGAAGAATGGGGAAAAATACTCTGGTACAAAAAATATTCTCGCATTTAAAAGAAAACTAAAAGTAGCTGAACCTTTGCTATTCTTTGAAAAATCTGGACATATTAAAAAAAAATGAGAATATTTGAAAATGTATCCTGATGGACGTTCAATATGAAAAGTCTGGTGTTAACTTCAGATGCAGTGCCTATGCAAATGTGATATAACAGTAGAGTGGAATGTTGGATGTCATGCTTTGGTCCAAACCTGGCAAACAATCAAAGCAAATGTTTTAGAAAAGCCTGCATTTCATAAATCTGTGGCTACCAAATCCCCTATGGTGAGCATGCTAAAATTAGAAGTGTAGCCCTGGAGATGCAAGCAGTGGGACAAGCTAGATATCCCAAGTACAATCCTACCTGGGACCCTAAGTACTTAGTTGGGCAGCTACCCCATCCTGCCACCTGCACTGCTGCAGCTACACTTCTACTTTTAGCATGCTAGTCTAATCAAAGCTAGCATGCATATGTCTGCCTGAGCTGGAAGTTACACCTCCAGTTTGAAGTGTAGATAAACCCTAGCTCAAAGCTACCTTGAGTAACACTAGTAGTGAAATTGCTGCAGTACTGGCTAGCCTTGCTCACCCAGGACCCTCAAGAAGCTGCCACGTGTGCTGCCGTGACTTCCGCAATATTGGTGCTCAAGCAACCTAGATCAAAGCTAGCTTGATACATCTACATATGCTGTAATCACACTTCCTGACTGTAGTGCAAACATATCATAATGCACTTCTGGAAGGTATTCAGATATTATGGTGATAAGTGTGGTATAAGAATGTATACAAGATAGATTAGAATAGAATTTGTCTTCTTCCAACCAGTGACCTTAGGAAGGTCTTAAACTTTACAAGCCTTATCTAGTTAGGTCTCCTACTATGCCAGTGATGTCAGTAACTATTCCTTTGGGATAAGCTCTTTGGGTTAGAGACTGATTACTATTCTGTACAGTGCCTAGCACAACAGGGCCCTTTCTTGGTTGGTTTCTAGGAACTACCATAATAAACCTGATTAATAATATTAATCCTTACTTTACAAGTGGGCTAACTGAGGCATAGTGAGGCTAAGTAACTTTATTAGGTTTTACCAAAACAAGACTGAGGTGTATGTTTTCTCTGATAATCCACAACCGTTTGTCAAAGGCAATGGGGTTCTAACAGTCCTTGTTAAAGGACAATGGCACTGAAGCCAAGTAGTTCAAAATTATAGAGAGAGAGAGATGTTACAACTTCCATTTGCAATTTTTTTCAGGCCCAAGGAGCTTTGAAACCTTGGAGACTGAAGTGCCCTTTGCTTTTTACCCTGTAGTACTTCCACAAACCAGAACACCGCCACATTTAGAAAATTAAATTTAAAGTACTGATACTGTTTTAAGATTGTAAAATGGAGCACTCCAAGGTCAAGAAATATCAATTAAAACTCAGTGCTCCACTTAATTCTGATTTTTTGTTTATCTTTAGTTATGTAATCACAATCTATTTCTCATATTGTACTATTAAATTCATATGGAAATTTGATCATTTGATCTAGTCCTGGGGTTTGAGCAGCATTTGATAGATGCAATAGACTTACTCTGTCTTTGAGCATCCAGAACAGCTGCATAGCATGGCGTTCTCCAAAGGTAGATGGGCAACTGTAATCTCTCACTTCATCTTGTTGTAGCATGTCTGGTCATAGACACCTGTGAATTAGCCATTGCATAGATCAGTGTTTCTCAAACTGGGGTTGCTGCTTGTGTAGGGAAAGCCCCTGGCGGGTCTGGCCAGTTTGTCTACGCGCCCTGCCCTGCCTGTAGGTCCGGCCGATCGCGGCTCCCAGTGGCCGCGGTTCCCCGCTGCAGGCGAATGGGAGCTGCTGGAAGTGGCAGCCAGTAAATCCCTCGGCCCGCACACTCCCTGCAGTCTGATTATGTGATAGAGCAGGGGTTCTCAACCTTTTTCTTTCAGAGCCCCCCCCACCCCCCCGTGCTATAAAAACCCCATGGCCCACATGTGCCACAACAACTGTTTTTCTACATATAAAAGGCAGGGCTGGCATTGGGGGTGGGGGATGGGGAACAAGCAGGGCAATAGCCTGGGTCTCTATGCCACAGGAGGCCCTGCAAAGCTAAGTTGCTTAGGCTTTGGCTTCAGCCTCAGGTGGTGGGACTTGGAACTCCAGGCTTCACCCCCATGGGGTGGGGCTTGGGCTTTCTGCCTTGGGGCCCAGAAAGTCTAATGCCAACCGTGCTTGGTGGACCCCCTGAAACCTGCTTGCGGCCCCCGGACCGTGGTTGAGAACCACTGTGATAGGGGATATCTGGGACAGATGAACAAACAAATACTGCTACTTAACATCTTTCTTTGAACTGATTCATTGAAATTTCCACACCTGTTCCTTTCAGATCCTTGTCACTTGTATTGCTCTATTTTAAGGGGTGCTTGCAGTCACTGTCTGCATGCAGAGGAATCAACCTCACACTGATACAGACTATGTTGTACTAAATAATGGTGTGTTTTCTTCAGCTATTCATTCCACAATCTGGTTATCTGTTATTCATCAGACTCATCTCTGCTAATCAACTACTTTAATGACAGACAACCATGTGTGTGGTGGAGGCTTGTAATGAGCAACTGAATTGCATTACTGATGTGGATGAGAGCTCAGCTTCATAAACAACATGTGAAGCTGAAGTGACATGTTTTTCTTGAAGCAATATTCATGTTATCAATTAATCTTTGTCAGAAAATAGGTATCTTTAAGCCACTGGCAGATGCAGCAGGAAATAATGTGTAACATAGATTTTAGCCCAATGATTTTCCCCACTGTATTTTATACCTGTTAGTGAAGTTCAGCATAGCAGGTGTGTATTGAAAGGTTTGTACCAACCCTTTTATTGGCAGATTAAAAATAACCTTCAGACCAGTGGTTCTCAACCAGAGGTACAAGTACCCCTGGGGATACTCGAAAGTTTTTCAGGGTGTACATCAACTAGATATTTGCCTAGTTTTATAACAGGCTACATAAAAAGCACTAGCAAAATCAGTATGAACTAAAATTTCGTACAAACAATGACTTGTTTATATTGCTTTATATAGTTCACACTTAAATGTAAGTAAAACATTTATATTCTAATCCATTTATTTTAAAATTATATGATAAAAATGAGAAAGTAAGCAATTTTTCAGTACTAGTGTGCAAAGATACTTTTTTTTGTATTTTTATGTCTGATTTTGTAAGCAAGTAGTTTTTAAGTGAGGTGAAACTTGGGGTTACTAAGACAAATCAGACTCCTGAAAGTGGTTTAGTAATCTGGAAAGGTTGAGAACCACTGCTGTTGACACTGTGCTGTGGGAGACTCTATATATGCATTGATGTGTGGCTGGGTTCATTGCCTAATTTAAATGTATTGTTTTCCAAGTATGGTAACAGTTGTGTTTCTCCCTCTGAAATATACTGGGGTTAGCATAGTGGTGCATGTGTTCTTTCATAATACATGAAATGGCTTGTGTGTGTGTGTGTATATTTAAATATTTATACCCATCACTGCCCTATGCAGGACAGAATCAGATCTGCTCAGCTATATGTCATTGGTCCTGTATTCTTTAAATCTCAAAGCCAATCTCATTTTTAATTATATAATTAGAATATACCTAATGGAGTGGGTACAATATATACTTTAAATATTCTTTTTTTGTGATGAAACATGCCAGATCATGCTATTTTTTTATTTTCACATCATAGCAATCCATTGATCGTTGGATTTATGATGACCCTATGTCCTGTTTTGGCTAGGACAGTCCATTTTTTAAGCCCTGTCCCGGCCCTCCCAACTTCTTTGACAAAAGTGGGCATTTGTCCCATTTTCTCTTGCCTACTTGATCAGTTGGCAAGAACAAACGGGACAAATGCCCACTTTTGTCAGAAAAGTGACTAATGATGCCAACCCCATGCAAGGGGGGAGGCAGAGCTTGGGCAAGGGGCAGACAGGATCATGTGAGCAGCAGTGCCAGTGCACGGGTCAGGCAGGCCTTGGGCGAGCAGCGACACCAGCTCCAGCCTTGTGCAGGGAGGGGGGGCTTGGGCGAGAGGCTTGGGCCAGCCCCGCGGAGAGGAGGGCTTGGGCTATCCCAACACAGTGTCCCATTTTCCTTTTGGGAAATTTGGTCACCCTATGGGTTAAAATATTAGCTGTGGAAGCCTTTATATTTTTGTAGTTAATTTCACACTATGTGATATTAAATGTTAAATTGTTAAAGTGAATTTTCCATTATATGTCTCTGGACTCCAAGCTTAAATTTCAGCGGTGAAAGGTCAATATAGTAAAGCAGTGCCTTATCCCAGGCCTCCACCCAAATCATAACTATTCAGGTTCAAAAGATTCCCTTTGCAGACTTTCCACTCATTTAAATTGTAACTACCAAACACTTAAGATGACACAACTTCCTGTATTTACTGGAAGTGTTGCTATGAGCAGATCTTAATTCCAAATATGAAGCTTCACTTGTGTAACATGGCTGTAGGGGAGAGGGACGGAGAGAAGGAAGGACAAGAAGTCTTGCAGACATCTTCTAAATTTTTGTAAAGTTGTATGTTGACTTAAAAGTTTGTACAGATGATTTAGATTAGATTACTAATAGCATATTGACCTTTCATCAAATTTCAGCCAAGTTAAAAGTGACCAAAAATCAACTGCATCTTAAATCTATTTAATTAATTTAATTTATTTCCTACAAGGCTATTTGTTTTGACTCATTCAGTTGTTTCCCAAATATGTTCCAGCTGTGCATTATAGAAATATCTTGTATCTGCTTACCTAACCATATTATGTATACCTATCACTAGAAAAGATAAGATGCTTGGCTGCTGACATCACCAATCTGATTTCACAAGGTATTAACTAAAAAGAGCAGGTGAACAGAGAATTAGATGATATTATATTGGGGATGGTAATTTCCCTATTATTACAGCTGTCCAACACTTCCCATTATTACCCCCTATTTTTAGCAAGTTTGCCATTCTTTAACTCTTTGGGCTGAAATGTTCCATAATGGTTGTCTGCCTTAAACTGAATTTTTATGAAAAGGTTCAGTCATTTTTGAGAATGAGGTTAGGGAAATATGTTGTTTTGCTATTTAAAAATAGTCTGACAACCTTTTCTTTGAGAAGCTCTAGCACCCATATGCTTTGGAGCAGACACTTAAAATCAGGCAGTGAAGTGGTCTTTGTGTCAGGGGTGTATGCCTTTTGCTCTACTTGTGAAAATGTAACCAAATTTGGCCAATTTATAACCCTTTTTCAAAACATCTTGGTTCACAAATGCTCAGTACAGACTTAGGCTCAGATCCACAAAGATATTTACGCTCCTAACTTTCATTGATTTCAATGAAAGTCAGGAGCCTGAATATCTGTGTGGATCTGGGCCTTAGAGTTTAGTATCTAAAGTCTCCAAAGATTCCATGTATATTGAGCATGCTCAGGCCTCTCACAACTCCTACTGCTGACCAGACTATGCATGAATTATCTCCAGAAAGTGACTGGGCATGCTCCAGCCAGTCCTAGGAGCTAAACCAGTCTTTCCCTGTAATGGCTGCTTTGGGCTGGGCACCAGAATGGAGAGCAGGAAGAACGTCTCTCCTGTGCTGTCAGTAACACTCTCCCACCCCGTTAGCACCCGTTAGCCTGACTCAAATGTACAGGTCATAAGATCCAGACCAAGAGGTTGAGGGGAGGGAGTAGATTTGGAAAAGGAGCCTGTGACACTGGGATGAGTTGTGGGGAGAGAAAAACTGATCTGGGGGAGACCTGGGACTGAGACCCTAGAGTGGGGAGACTGGGACTAGTTGGGCAAGGAGACTGGGCCTGGGGCTCATGGAAGCTGGGATTTTTTGGACAAGGAGACTAGGAGTAGGGAAGGCTGGGACTGGGAGATGGTAAGGGGAGGAGTCTAAGAGCTAATTGGTGGCAGGGGGACAGATCTGACAAAGAGCTGGGGGGAGGGGAGAAGACTGGGACAAGCTGAACGAGGAGATGGGCTGGGAACCTGTTGTGGGGGAATGAGGAGGGGAGATACCCCAGCTCCTTGTCAGATATGTGGGGAGAACTGTGACTGGCTGTCCAAAGATATTGGACAAGGAATTGGGAGTCTGGGGAGGGAGACTGATAGGGGATGAGGAATCTGGAGTGGAGACTGGGAATCGGTGTTGGGGAAAGAGAGGTTGCAGAGGGAGTTAGGTGGAGGGAAGGTAATTGCCACTGTTAAAATTTGGTGGGCAGAAGAGGCAGACTGATGAGGGACTGTGAGGAGGGAACTGTGATTGTTTGGGCAAGTAGACGGGCTGAGAATGTCAGAAATTGGGATTTAAATGGGGCATCCAGAGGGGAAGACTGGGACTGGGATGAGAAACCTCAGGAAGGGAAACTGGGACTGGGAAGGCAAAGAGAATGGCACTGGGACAAGGAGCCAGAGGTGGGAAGGTGATAGGACATAGAGAGGGTTGGAGTAGACAAAACAGAATGGCTCTGACCTGTGACTACCTTAGAATGCTCTCTTCCAAATCTGGAATGGAAGCCAAGATTCTTGAGTCCCACCATTCCTCTGCTGTCAGCAAATGTATGTGAAACTCACTGGCAAAGTGTGTCTCACCCACCTCTAGTGCTGGTCCACGGAGAGGATGACAACCTACTACTGCTTTCAGTTATGTCATTAGCTCAAGTGGCAGAGGTCTGTGAGGTAGATCTAAAGGTTCCAAACCCACTTACGAATCATCCAGCTGTTAATAAGATGTCACATGATAGAATATCTGGCTCTTTTTATTTAAACCTAGGACATTACACACACATGGACACGAAGCAAACAACCCTGTCCACAGATACGTTAAAAGAACATCAAGGTTGCAGCATCAACTACTGACAAGTGAGGAAACGACAGAAATATGCCCCATACAACCTTAATTTGATGCTCCCTTCTGCATATGCATTATGACACAGCCTTTAATCACATGGTCACTGATAAGAGTTCCAGCCAATTACAGCCTGCAAAAGCCTCACATTCTCCCTTCACAAATGATCCTCAAAATTATTTAGGTGCCTTACTTCCCTTGAAAGCAAATGACCAGATTGAGCAAATGGAAGCCAGGAGCCTAAATACCTTTGAGTATCTGTACAAATGTGTCCATTGCCTAATTTCTGTACACTGTTTTTAACAATTACTCATTTTTATGACCTGATGTTAAACAGTTGTTTACCATGTCACACCACCAAGATGCAACTGGAAAATGAAAAAAAAAAGGGGGGGGGGATGGGGTTGTACAGTACTACCAATTATTCCCAAGGAATTAAAACAATATATTTTCCCTTGTTGATGTTATGGTTAAATGTATTTTCTTTTATTTTGTTGAATAAGAGAAATAATCATCATAACTATAGGATATACTAGCAATCTGACAGATTTATCCCTGTATGACATTATTCAGCTTTGTTTCTGGATATATTTATTCTTAAAAATTGTATAGTCTACTGCCATGAGTATGAACCCTTAAATAAAACTCTTTTATGGAATATCTTTCCCCCTTTGTTTATTCCACATTGTAGTGGGACAGTTGCTCCACTTTGGCAGAGCAGGGGTTAAAGCAGGCTGGAGGAGCCTGTGCAGAACCCAGACAATCAGAGAAGGGCGGAAAGGCAGTGAATCAGGGCCAGGTTGGGCCCTATATAAAGGCTGAAAAGCAGAGGAGACAGGAGTCTCTTTCTGACAAGCAAGGGAGAAGGACTGGCTCTCTGTAGACGGAGCACTAGGCTAGAGCAGGGCTCAGGGGAGCAGAGAGAGAGAGAGAGATATTTCCACTTGTTACCTGCCAGGCGGCAGTCCCTGATTAAAAGAGCCAAGAAGGTGCACGGGCCAAGGGGAAGTGGCCCAGGATACACAGGGAGAAGAGGAGACAGAAGGAGAGTAGTGGGAGGCTGCTGCTAGAGGGTCCACCTGCGTTGGGACCCAGAGTAGTGGGTGGGCCTGGGTCCTCCCTTCCCCCATTACACCACACCTTACCATGGAGGAGTGTGGCCAATGGACTGTGCCTTGTCCCCAAGGCAAGGGACTAGACTTTGGAGTGGCAGGTTGCCACGAAGGCCGGTGCAGACTGAGGACTGCTGATTTTTCCAGAAAGGGGGAGAGTAGAGCAGGGGCATGGAGCAACATGGGTCCCAGACAGCACAGCAGAGCAGGCAAAGGGTGGAACAACAACCAAAGAGGGTGCTCCATGGGTAGGATAGAGCTAATTCCTGGAGTGACCAGCAGGAGGCACCACGGTGGTGAGCACAACCTGTTACACACACCTTAATTTAAATGGATACATTCAGAAATTCCAGTTAAAAAAAGCATAAGGCACTTGTAACTTTTTGGTGTGTATAAAGTCCCAGTCCTGCAAACATTTATGCATGTGCTTAACTTTAACCTTAGTGAAATCAGTAGGACTTCACACAGTCTTAGCATTTTGCACACACAAGTGAGAGTTTGCAGGATCATAGCCTAAATTTGGTGTTAGTAGTTTTACTTAGGACTAGACTGAGACCTAAATATAGGCTTGTGTAATTTATGGGATTTAGACATGCCATGCCAGAAGCAGCCCTGGGAAATGGCTTTCTGAGTCTCAATTCCTTTTATGGTTCACCCTTAGCCCAGAATGGAAGTAAGAGAGTGCAGTTTACTCCCTCTCACCAGCTCAGTTTTACTGCCTGAGGCTCTGGTCATTCCGTGCTCCTCTCCATCCATTTCCTACCTACTAGTCTGTGAAGGGTATATGTAGTAATGAAAAAAACAGTTTTTCGACTGGTGCCAATTGTGGTGCTCTCAAGCACAGAGGCTGAGACTTATTCTCCCATGAACTGTGAAAGTAAATAATAATTTTGGCTATAAAAGGATTCTGAACTTGCACTGTTGAAATCAATCTCAAAACTGCCATTGACTTAAGTAGTGCAGTTTTAGGAGGACCACACAGTGATACATTATTAGGAAAGCAAAGACTATAAATTTGTCCTAATCATATTTTTATTACATATTTTACATTGTATTTTATATTTGTCAAGTTCTAGTCAGAGCACAGTTGGTAAATAATTAACAAAATATTGGGGTGACGGTGCTGAGAAGTTTTAAGACTCAGATGACTTACAGTTTTCTTCATTTCTCATATAAGATGCAAATATAAAGTGAAATGATCATGCTGCTTTTCTAATGGCATCTTTTTAATGTAATGTTGTTTGATGCAGATAGGACATATGAGATCGCTAGGCCAGGTCACTGCTCCCCTGGTGGTAAAAGCTACATGAGGAGGCTATATGGCAGGAAAACCCAGGGATTTTCCTCCAAAGATCTCCCAAGTTGTTCCATTGTTACTGCATGGTTTGATGGAACCACGATACAAGTGCTTCCTCTAGCTGGGGTTTCCCCAGAGACTCCATTTATAGGGTTTCTCTTGCACAGGCTCGTGGTCTAAGCTGTATTTATACATACTAAGTGCTCCTCCAATTACTTTAGAAGTATGTAAACAAGAGCAACAGTCTTCCCTATGTGTGTGGTTACTCTGACTTAGAGGAGTGGAAACTCCACAGAGTATAGTTTATGGAGTTTCCTGGTAATTCTGCCAGTTGATGAGGTTTCACCCTATGTCCTTTCTCTTGCAGTAGATTCTCAGAAAGCCAGCTCTATGTATACTGCCATCACAACTGTCCGCTCTAGGCTGAATTTGCTGTTCACATCTATACAACTCTAATAAAATTACATTCTTAACAGAGCCAGTGAATCACAAAGCACAATGTCTGGAATAAAACAGCTACTCAGTTACTAAACCACAATTCCCCAAAGACCCAGCATTAAGTTCACACTACCATTTCCGGTTTAAGAAGCCTCCACTTCTAGCAGTGCCTCACTTAGAAGCAAGTTCAGAGTGCAAGGGGAGTATTTATGGTAAATAGAAGATTCCCTCTCATTGTTCATAATGTTATAAAATAATAATTATAACAGGAACAAAAATCTTGGACTTGTCCTAGCCACTAACTGTAAATCTAATAAAACAGATTGGTGCCAGGACTATGGAATTTAAGGATTTTTAAGCTGCCTATTATAATCAATCTGTCCTGGGGGGGAAAAAAAAGGAGGAAAAAAAATCCCCCTTTATGGAGGCGGGGAAACACCCCTCTCCCTCTTTATGCTTTATTACCATCCTGATCTGAAATCAAGAAATACCAGTTATCCTAATAGTTCAGTATAGTTTCTAAAGAAGTTAAGCAGATCTTTGCATAAGCATTTGGCCTAGATCCTCAAAGGTATTTAGACACCTAACTCCCATCAAAATCAGATAATCACTGAAAGGGGAGCAATGTCCATGCATGATACATTGAAGAGGGCTCAGAGATGAGCCACAAGAATGATTAGAAAACATGCCCTATAGTGACAAATTCAAAGAGCTCAATCTAGTTAGTTTAACAAAGAGAAGGTTAAGACACTTGAGCATTGTCTGTAAGTATCTACACAGAATCACAGAAGCGTAGGGCTGGAAAGGACCTTGAGAGATCAAGTCTAGCCACTTGCACTGAGGTAGGACCTAGTAAACCTTAGATTACCCCTGATAGGTGTTGTCTAGCTCCAGCCTATTCTTAAAAACCTCCAGTGAGGGGGATTCTACAGCCTCCCTTGGAATCCTCTTTCAGAGCTTAACTACCTTGTAATTAGAAAGTTTTTTCCTAATATCTAATCTAAGTATTGCTTTCTGCAGATTAAGCCAATTACTACTGTCTCACCTTCAGTGGACATGGGGAACAATTGACCAATGTCCTCTTTATAACTGCCCTTAACATATTTGAAAACTATCAGGTCAATATATTAAGACTAGACAGGTTGGATGGTCTTGTGGTTTAGCAACCACACTGGGACTCAGGAGATCTGGTTTAATTTTCCCATTTGGCCACAGACTTCCTGTGTGACCTGAAGCAAGTTACTCAGCTCATAGGTGCTGGAACTAGGGATGCAGGGGGTGCTGCAGCAGCCCCTGACTTGAAGTGGTTTCCATTATATGCAAGATTTACAGTTTGGTTCAATGGTTCACAACACCCCCACTATACGAATTGTTCCAGTACCTCTGACTTAGCCTTTCTGGGCCTTTGTTCCCCAATGTAAAATAGGGGTAATGTTTCCTTTTCCTCCACTCTTTTGTTCACCTTGTCTGTTCAGGTTGTAATTTCTTAGGGGTAGGGGTTATCTCTCACTATGTATCTACTGTGGCTACTGCAATGGGCCCTGATCTTGGTTAGGTCTGCTAGGTGTTACTGTAATACAAATATGATAAATTTTGGGTATAGGTTTTTGTCAAACCAATCAACAAAAACAGCCAATGATTTCTGTGAACTCTTGAAAACTGGGCAGTAGGTTCTAAATTAATAAGCGGATACCAGTTCAGCGGACCTCTCTAGCTACATTCTTTCCATGCAGTTTTACTAGCCAAAATAAAAAAAACAAAAAGTACACAGCTCAGACTTTGATGCAGTGCCTCTCTCTCTCTCACACACAAAAAGCACTGCACAGAACTATGAAATACTACAGATGCAGTGTTGTTAACATGCAGGATATTATCACAAGTGCAGTAATTTTGGGCCTATTTTGTAATCTCCCTATTTGTGATATTGCAAGAGAACTCAGGCAGCTCAGGAATGTTGCCCAAACTGCCTGCAATAGCTCCTTCAGCCACTAGAGGCCTCTGTGCTACTTGTGCTCCAGCCAGGCAGCCATAGCTCTTGCCTGCAGTTCAGGTGCATTCCTGTGCTTGGAGAGGGGTGGAGTTCTGGAACAGGTGCTGGAGCAGAGCAGAGCTGCCTCTTCCCTGCCAGCTGGGCAGCAGTGCTTTTACCCTCACCATCACAGTGCAGGATGGAGGAGTTCATGTAAGTAAGAGGCCAGGAGGAGCCATCTCCTCTGCAGGCTGGAGTCAAGGGGTGACTGCTGGGGTTCTGAGGGGCCATGAGATCATGCTGAGATGGGGAGGGGGAGGTTGACAGAACCAGCCTGAGAGGAGCCACCAGGGATCTGGGTGAAGGGAGGGGGGCGAATTTGGAGAACAGGTGCTGGAAGGACCCGAGGCTTGCATTTTTAATGTGCATACTTGGCTTACATTAAGGTTAAATTTTTACCCTGTAACTGACTCAATGTACCCTGGGTGTGGTCATGGGAAGTTCCAAAGCTAGGATATGGACCAAACCACAATTAAAAAAAAAAGAACAAATCTCATCACTTTTAGGCCAGTCTCATTATTTTTGTGACCGCTGTGCATACAGTAACTCTTCACTTAACGTTGTAGTTATGTTCCTGAAAAAATGCAACTTTAAGCGTAGTGATCTTAAACGAATCCAATTTCCCCATAAGAATTAATGTAAATGAAGGGGTTAGGTTCCAGGGAATTTTTTTCACCAGACCAGTGTATGTATATTTATACATACACATAGTATAAGTTTTAAACAATTTAATACTGGTGCACAGTGATGATGATGATTGTAAAGCTTAGTTGAGGTGGAGGAGTCAGAGGGTGGGATATTTCCCTTACTGTTAAATGATGAACTAGCAATTGGCTGAGCCCTCAAGGGTTAACTTTCTCACTCTACAAGGCAGCAGGAATGGAGGGAGATATGCGCATTTCCCCTTTAAGTACACTGCCTTGTTAATTAGATCAGCTTGCTGAGACACAGCCGCTGCAAGCTCCCTCAATCCTGAGCACTTGTGTGTCCCCCCTGCTCTATGGAAGATGGAGTAAGCGGGGTGCAGGGGGAGGGGGGACATCCTAACATTAGCCCCCCACTTCCCTTCTCCCCCTGTGCAGCATGTAGGAGTCTCTGGGAGCAGCTCCAAGGCAGAGAGCAGGAGCAGCACATGGCAGTGGGGGGAGGCGCAGTTGCTACACAGGAAACTTAGAGGAGCAGGGAGCTGATAGGGGCTGCTGGTCCACTCTGGTTCCAAGCCCCCACCAGCTAGCTGCAACCAGCTGCTCTTCCTGCAAGCAGTAGACAAAGCAGGTGGCTGCCAAATAGCATTAGAAGGGAGCATTACACAACCTTAAACAAGCATGTTCCCTAATTGGTAATAAAAGGCTGCATAATATTAGAGTGTACTGTTGGAGGAAAGAGTATGGGATCTCTGTTGCTTTTACAACTCTTGTGTAGTCCCTTACAGCTTTGCAAAGTGAATGTAAAACCTTACCACGGGTGTACATAGATCAGGGATGGGGTAAACTACGGCCTGGGGGCCACCTCCAGCCCTTCAGATGTTTTATTCCAGTCCTCAAGCTCCCACCAGGGAGCAGGGTCATGGGCTTGCCCTGTTCCGTGTGTGCTGTGGCTCCCAGAAGCAGTGGCATATTGCCTCCCCCCCACCCCGGCTCCTATGTGTAGAGGCAGCCAGGGGGCTCCACATGCTGCCCCCACCCCAAGCACCACCCGTGCCAATGGGAGCTGCAGGGATGGCGCCTGCGGACAGGGCAATGCATAGAGCTGCCTGGTGGCACCTCCTCTTAGGAGCCAGAAGGGAAACATGCTGCCACTTCCATGAGTGGCTTGAAGTAAGCGCTGCCCTGATCCTGCCCTTCTGACCCCCTCCTGCACCCTAAGCCCCTGCCTCAGCCCTGATCCTCTCTCCCCCAGCCAGAGCCCTCACCCTCTCCTGCATCCAAACCCCTAATTTTGTGAGCATTCATGGCCCGACATACAATTTCCATACCCAGATGTGGCCTTTGGGCTAAAAAGTTTGCCCACCTCTGGTATAGATGAAGCAGAGTTAAGGTTGTGCATGAATCTTTAATGTGATTAAGTGAGGTTCCCACCTTCTCTGATCAGACTCTGCACACATTGCCTATAGTTCACACACCTCTCTCTTCCTGGGATTTGGCTTTATAGTTAACTCAAATTACAATAATGGAAGGAATATAAACCTCAGTCTAATCTTTCTCTTCAAGCTTGGTTGTTCTTAAGGTTTCCTGCTAAGCCAGTTTCTCAATCCTCCAAGGTTCTCTGGAGTAAGTGGATACTGACCCTTGTCATGAAACGGGCACTAACATTTTGTAACCCTGACCGATGTCAGGTAACTAGGTCAGGGAATAAAATTCAGTTTTACCATCACTCCTGTGTTTCATATGCATTCCAACACCATTTCCTGACTTCTAAATTATTTCACAGTTCAGTTCTGTTATTGTATTGACAGGTTTGTTTCTGGAAAGAATTTAGGATTCTGAGAGTGAAATGTAACAACATTGATAAATATGTAAAGGTAAAAGGACACCACCAGCTTGAAATCTTGTTATTTAAAAAATGAAAGTTCTGTCATTTCTGGTGCTATGTCTGACCCTGAGTCCCACTGCAATTTTTTGTTTTGTCAGTTACATCCTGTTTTTTTAATTATGTTTCTCTCCCAATCCAGTTCCACTGAAGTCAAATGGGAATGTTTCTAGTAATGTCAATGGGAAGTTTGATCAGGCCCTGTATACAGGAAGCAGTGAAACTGATTATAAATTAAGTGTTGTCAAATGCACAAAGTAAACAAAATGAAAGAGAGAGTTTGTTTCTTTAATCTCCATTAGTTCTCAGTTCAAGTGTGCCTTGGTAACAGTGATATGAAAAAAGAAATTCAGACTCAAGTTTGGCTTGTTAATGCCCTTTTGTCATTTTTACTGTTAAATGACTTATATGTGATCTGTTCTACAGAGTTAAACTTTTATAAAACAGTACAGTCCTTTGTATTTACCAGTTTAGAGTATGAATATAGAATCATAGAATATCAGGGTTGGAAGGGACCTCAGGAGATCATCTAGTCCAACCCCCTGCCCTGCTCAAAGCAGGACCAATTCCCAACTAAATCATCCCAGCCAGGGCTTTGTCAAGCCTGACCTTAAAAACCTGTAAGGAAGGAGATTCCACCACCTCCCTGGGTAACCCATTCCAGTGCTTCACCACCCTCCTAGTGAAAAAGTTTTCCTAATATCCAACCTAAACCTCCCTTACTGCAACTTGAGACCATTACTCCTTGTTCTGTCATCTGCTACCACTGAGAACAGTCTAGATCAGTGGTCCCCAACCTTTTCATCTGGCAGGCGCCAGACAAAGGACCACTGCAGCAGTGGAGCACCCGCCAAAATGCTGCCAAATTTCGGCGGCATTTCGGCGGCGATGCCTCTCAATGACGTCACTTGTCGACAGCAAGCGGCATCATTGAGAGGCGTTCCTGCCAAAATGCCGCTGAAATTCGGCGGAATTTTGGCGGGTGCTCTTCCGGGGGCCAGGACGCGAGCACATTAAGATGCTCCAGCGGGCGCCATGTCTGCGTTGGGGATCCCGGTCTAGATCCATCCTCTTTGGAACCCCCTTTTAGGTAGTTGAAAGCAGCTATCAAATCCCCCTTCATTCCTCTCTTCTGCAGACTAAACAATCCTATTTCCCTCAGCCTTTCCTCATAAGTCATGTGCTCCAGACCCCTAATCATTTTTGTTGCCCTCCACTGGACTCTTTCCAATTTTTCCACATCCTTGTAGTGTGGGGCCCAAAACTGGACACAGTACTCGTATTTGGCATTGGTGAGGCCTCATCTGAGGGGAATGATCATGTCCCTTGATCTGCTGGCAATACTCCTACTTATACAGCCTAAAATGCCGTTATCTAGATTACTGTACTGGGACATTCCGAGATGGTCCTAATAGTCATCTGAACATGTGTTTTCTTTTATGGTCATTTAAAGGAAATGTGCTTGACCATAATTTGGCGAGAAGTCCTAGTATGTTAACAAAATCCTAAATGTACTATTTAGGGGGAAAGGAGGCTTATAATGTTTCACACAATGTATGACCTTTAAAGGCTCGGTCCACTATAGAAACAGAGAGGAGGAAGAATAGTGAACAGTTTATTCTGGCACCATAAAGAATATGTGCGACTATAAAATCACTTCAGAAGATAAGGACCTAAGTTTAATGTGCTGTATATAATGCTTTCTCCTGTTCTTTTACTTCAGATTATCTTGTACAAATGCCACTGTCTAGGACTAAATTTTTCAGAAGTGCTTTTCTAATGGCATTAAAAAAAGATTACCACTGACATTTTTTTTTTATGTTTCCTTTGTGGGGCCAGCCCTCCCGGCCCATTTCCTTCAACGATATCTGGAGAGGATCTGATAAGCTCTGTGCTGCTTTAGACAGGTGAAAGGGCATTGTCTTCCCCTCCACTCCAGCAGCCAACGACAAAGTCAGATGTTATCACTATCACACAGGAAGCCGTGAACTTGCTTGTGTTCAACAGAGCACAAATACAGGAAGAGTATCAGGTTGGGCAAATGGCAATGAAGCTTTGCTGAGAGAATATTAAAACTAATACTATATACTGTTTATGGTTTGATTCACAGTCATGTGTTTCCCTACATTTTTGGTTGGTGCTATATGCCTATAGCACAAAATCATGCAAACCATTTAAAATTTTTTACAGGAGGTGTCATCTCTTAGAGAGTGATTGTTACAGTTTGTACGTTTTTTAAAAAAACTAGTTCTCGAATAGAGATAATAATTGTAGCATATATCTACTTCACTGTGAAAGACTTAGATCTCATGTTGCAAGTTAATACTATGTTGAGTAATGAATCAAGGGTTTTGTGTAACAAATTTGACGGGGTATTTTTTGTAAATCTACATATAAAATGTTTTCATTTATTTCACAGCATGCAATACCTTGAGTCATCACTTCTGGTTTACTGTTGGCTGGTAGGGGATTTCCACTTCTTTGTAATGATAGTTTTGGCACATCAGAATACTATTAATAGGAGTTTTGTGGTTTCTGCAGTGATGGCTGATTTTCTGGAATTATGCTTATTAGTACTAATTTTGGATCCAATTGCAGTTTGTCTTCCGTTTCCAGTACATTATTGACTTGAGGAATGTCTTTCCAACTTTTTTTTTTTTTTTACAATTGCACATAATGGTCTAGATTCTCTACTCAGGGCTTTGCTCAGTTCAGAAGAAGTGAGGGCCAAGGGTACTTGGAGCCAGGTCCAGCTCTTGGTTCTAGGGGCCAGCCCAAGCCCTCATGCAACATACAGCTGTTACCAGGAAGCTCTAGGTTGCACCATCAATCAAAGGTGCTGGAAATAGGGTTGCGGGGGGTGCTGCCGCATCCCCTGTCTTGAAATGGTTTCCATGATATGCAGGATTTACAGTTTTGTTCAATGGCTCTCAGTGCCCCCACTGTAAAAACTGTTCTGGTAGCCCTGCCATCAATGTATGTTCCTCAGTGGATCCCACGTTAGTTGAGGATTAGTGGAACTGAATACCGCTCCACCATGCTCCCCTTACCCCACCCAACATGCCCCCTATCCTGGGAAGAGAGATGAAGGCAGAGGCTCAGGGCCAGCAGTATCGCAGATGTACCAATGGAGAGTTCCCCCACTCTCCTGCAACAAATGCTCAGAAGATTGTGGCCCTTTACCCCATCTCACTGGCACAAAGAAGCTGTGTCCCATTTTGGGAGTCTGTCCCATTGTGTGTGAGGTCTCTGTCTTCAATGTCACCTCCAGTGTTTCTAAAGTCAGTAACAGTAGTAGCATTTGCTCATTTTGACTTATTGAGTGTGGATATTGTGCTTGATGGTTTACAAATCACAAGGAAATTGGTCCCTTCCTTATTGCACTTGCAGTCTAACGCCACAAACCTGAACTCATCAAAATCAATTGCCAAATTGCGAGTGACTTCAGTGTGTGCAGGATTTGGCCCTAAATGACTCCATCTTTAATGGACTTGTCCACAGATATCTTACCAAGCTTCTGACATACCTGGAACAGTCCAACGGGCTTGCACTGGACTGGGATTCAGGAGACCTTGGTTATATTCCCTGCAGTTTGCCTACTGAGCAACCTTGGCCAGATCACTTCATCTTTCTGTAGCTCACTTCCCTCATTAGTAAAATGGAGATAATGATACTTGTCTTCCTCTGTAAAGCACTTGGAGATCTCTGGGGAAATGCCCTATTTAAGAGCTAAGCATCATAGCTATTACTATTCCTGCTGAGATCAGAGGAGGTAGGGCATTTAGTCATGTGGACAGTACTGTACATGAAAGTTTCCTCCACTGGACTCGGAGGTTCTCCTCTCCTGGCCACTGTCATAGCTCTTGGACTCAGGTTTGCAAGGATTTCCCTTTTTGCTGGCTGTCTGGTGCTGCTGTTCCAGGGGAAAGAGCCTGATCCTGGCAACAGGTCAGTAAACCTGACTTCAGTTCCAGCATGTATATACAATTGAATTTCATTCTGTGATTCAAAAGGTGCCAGAGACAGAGAGTATTCTGTCAGCACTGAATGTCTTTTTAGGGGTTAACAAAGGTCAATACTAGTAATCTCTGCTTTTTCCAGCCCTTGTGAAAGTCCAGATAGCACAGAGATGAAAAATCTTCATTCCGCTGTTTTTATTTCCCTTTTCCAGCATTAAAACTGATGGGATAAGGCCTTTTGCACCTACTTCTCCATGGGTGGATGGGGCAATTAACAAAGCTTTTGCCCTGCAATGGCCCACTTCATTTTGATAGTCCTCTGGGATGGGTGGGGGGAGCCACTCTTCCTGTCTGAGTTCAAGTTCAGAACAGGCACTTTTCCAATAAGAAAACAAACATATATTTTACCTTGTAGCATGGAATTGAGACACTACAAGTGAGATTAATGCATGCAGCAAGTTACAAGCATTTCATGGAATTTGAACACTAAATACATTCTTAGAAGACTAATACCTATTTTGAACAAAACTAACATACAGCTGCTTTGGTTTCCAGCTCTGAGTTTGTCAGATCTTAGATAACGCCTATGGCCTTGGCCAGAGCTGGCGCTTGCTTTACCAGTGCCCACCCACCTCCCTCTATGGCTTCAAGGAGGGGAAAAACATCCTTTGAGGCAGGCCAGGCTCTCCCCAGAAGTGAAATCATGTAAAAAATGAGCTTTAAAATGCCAATATGGACAATGGTCTTGAATAGAAGGAAGAGACAATGCAAATAAGACCAACACATGATCTGAAATGCTGGAGGGACAATACAGCTAGAAGGAAATGAGACAAATGATATAACAAGTGAGGTTCCACAGGGGTCTGTTTTGGGACTGGCTCTGTTCAATATCTTCATCAACGACTTAGATGTTGGCTTAGAAAGTACACTTATTAAGTTTGCGGACGATACCAAACTGGGAGGGATTGCAACTGCTTTGGAGGACAGGGTCAAAATTCAAAATGATCTGGACAAATTGGAGAAATGGTCTGAGGTAAACCAGATGAAGTTCAATAAAGACAAATGCAAAGTGCTCCACTTAGGAAGGAACAATCAGTTTCACACATACAGAATGGGAAGAGACTGTCTAGGAAGGAGTATGGCAGAAAGAGATCTAGGGGTCATAGTGGACCACAAGCTAAATATGAGTCAACAGTGTGATACTGTTGCAAAAAAAGCAAACGTGATTCTGGGATGCATTAACAGGTGTGTTGTAAACAAGACACGAGAAGTCATTCTTCCGCTCTACTCTGCGCTGGTTAGGCCTCAACTGGAGTATTGTGTCCAGTTCTGGGCACCGCATTTCAAGAAAGATGTGGAGAAATTGGAGAGGGTCCAGAGAAGAGCAACAAGAATGATTAAAGGTCTTGAGAACATGACCTATGAAGGAAGGCTGAAAGAATTGGGTTTGTTTAGTTTGGAAAAGAGAAGACTGAGAGGGGACATGATAGCAGTTTTCAGGTATCTAAAAGGGTGTCATCAGGAGGAGGGAGAAAACTTGTTCACCTTAGCCTCTAATGATAGAACAAGAAGCAATGGGCTTAAACTGCAGCAAGGGAGATTTAGGTTGGACATTAGGAAAAAGTTCCTAACTGTCAGGGTGGTTAAACACTGGAATAAATTGCCTAGGGAGGTTGTGGAATCTCCATCTCTGGAGATATTTAAGAGTAGGTTAGATAAATGTCTATCAGGGATGGTCTAGACAGTATTTGGTGCTGCCATGAGGGCAGGGGACCGGACTCGATGACCTCTCAAGGTCCCTTCCAGTCCTAGAGTCTATGAATCAGTAAAAACATAATAATGTTTCAAAAAGGCCACAGAGAAGGAACTGCCACTAGTACTCAACCAGATGTATTGCTGTGAGTAAGAGGAATCCTAAATGATTCCTATCCAATCTCTCATTAAGAATACAATTAAAGTCACCACCCCCCAAAAAAATGAAAATATCACTTACCAAACAATTTGCCAAATGGCCTGCCAAAATCTGAAAACCTCACACCTTGTCTTTCCCTACAGCAGGACCATAGACATTAATAAAGAAAAGATGTTACTCAAAAGTAGCTTGAACTGTCAATAAATGTCCTGGAACAACTTCCTGCACAACCACCAAATCTGGCTTCACTCTGTCTGTAAAGAAAGTGGAAACCCCTGCACTTGGAGTGAAACCAAGACTCCGAAAACCCCAGTAAGTCAATGGCTTTGGTTGCCTGCATGGGTGTGCATCTCTTGCAAAAAAGAAATGTCCAACTTTTTCTGGGACAGGTATTCAAAAAGAAGTTTTTGTTCTTGTTCCTGCACCCATTCACATTTGGAGAGCTGCATAGAAAATTATCATCAGACGAGAACTCATCAGAAAAAATAAGAAAAAGATGGACATGGGAAAAAAACCTCCGTAAAACCATGAAATTCTGCTATATTCATTAATTCCCAACATTTCCATTGCTCAAAGAGACATGTGCTTTGACCATCAGCTTTCTTTTTTTTTTTTTTTCCAATCTCTACTGCTTCCGTTTGTCTGCTCAGAATACTATGAGATGTGTTCTCTATCTGAGTTTGACAACAAAACCAGATTAAGGTCAAGAAACCAGTTTTCTCACCTCTAATGTAAGTTTTGCCTTAAGGCATGTCTACATGTACAGCGCTGCAGCGGCACTGGGGTAGCTGTGCCGCAGTAGTGCTTTAGTGAAGATGCTACTGTGCCAACAGGAGAGCTTCTCCAGTCAGTGAAGTTAAACCACCTCCGCCAGAGGTGGTAGTTTTGTCAATGGGAGAAGAACTACTGTCAACATAGTGCGGTCTACACTGGGGATTAGGTCATATAACGACATCACTCAGTGGTGTGGATTTTTCACACTCCTGAGTAATGTAGTAGCCTGGTCTTTGTCTCATCCAGAGACTAACCAATAGCATCTGGAGTGTACTTCCCCCTCAGAGCATTCAGGACCCAGAGGATCTGTGAATTCATCATCCCACACACTCTCAGGGTCACTGCTGCGCTCAAGGGAGAAACCTCAGAGAGACCAGAGGGAGGGGTTACTGGGTCTGAGAAGACAAAACTAGTACCTGAGAATTTTCCATGACCCCAACCGAAGAACCAGTGTCAGCATCACCTTCAATAGCGTGCTTCGCAACTATGCTGACCAAACTAGCCCGTTTCTCAGCTCCCTCAGAAACTGGAGCCCCTTCTGCCTTCAATGGCTGTCTTTTACTTTGGGGCTTTGCCAGCAAGCCAGAATCACAGTCAGGCTGAGAGGTCTCTGAGTCAGCATCCACAGATCCAGTAATGCCCTCTCCCCCAGGTTGTAAAGGAGGCACTAACTTCCCAGAACTAAGAAGACCAGAGACATCTGGAGCCTGTTGGGACCTCATCTCTGCTACAGCCACCCCACTCAGTGCTTCACTCTCAGAAACCCCCATATGCCCAGGCACAGGGTCACCATTCCCATTGGCAGCCTGCCTCTTTTTAGGGCACTGATTAACCAAATGTGTCAGACACCCACAAGGAAAACAGACCATGTCCTCAGTGGCAACAAACACAGTGTAGTTATATTCCCTAGTCCTATACTTAGGGAAACTTTTAAAACTTTGGAAGCATTGTTTAATATCACACAAACCTGCCTATGAACAGACAAAACATGCCAAATCGCTGAGGCTTTACAGGCCAAAGGAATCCTCCTATTAGGGCTAGTGATCTTACCATACCTCGCCAGGTCTCTAGCTAGCTGCTCATTTTCTAAAAAAAGGAGAACGTTAGAAATAATGACTTTAACAACAGGGGTACTAGAGCGGTTGTGTGCAACCTGCAGCCCATCAAGGTAAGCCACTGGTGGGCTGCTGGACCATTTGTTTACATTTGTATGGGTGCCCGCAGGTCCCAATGGCTGTGGTTCCCTGTTCCTGGCCAATGGGAGCTGCGAGCAGTGGCACAGACTTGGAAAAATGAGGAGAAAGAATGAGACATTGTGTAAATGAAGGTTTTTAGCTACCAATATAACTACACTGACATAGGTCACTTGGTGCAAGCCCCTAGTTTAGAGATGTTGCACTGTGGAAAGCATGGTTGCATCAGTGCTGCTTACTCTGGTTTCAAAGTGCGGGAAGCATCATCAGTGCAAGTCGTGATTTACACAAGAGATCTGTACTAGAGCAGCTACAGTGGTATCGCTGCCGTGGTGGCTCAAAGGCTGATAATGCATTGAGTCAATAGAGGGGAAGCAGGGGAGGCTTGAGTGACTGAGGAGATAGAATTTGAGATGTGATATAGTCAGAGGGACATGAAATGGGACTGGGGGAGACTCTGGTCATGTGGTTTGAACTTGAACTCTGCAGGTCATTTGTTCCACACTCAGAAAAAGGAAGTTGGAGAGAATCTTGACTGGGTATGCAGGAAATATGAGGTGTATAGTTTTGCTTTTGCCACTCTGATGTAAGAAATTCTATGGACTAATGCTGGATGAAGCTGAAAATGTCCACGTAAGCACCACACAGCTGGGATGTTTTTCTTATCGGAACAAGGTAAACCTCTGAACCTCTTGATCTTTATCTATCACTAGTTCACAGAAAGTGATATCCAGCCTTTCCATTTCCTAAATTTTAAGGGCCTAATTCTATAGCCCTTCCTCAGTAGCATCCCCCACCTTGCTTTAAATAGCTTAACCCAGTTGTTACTCTACAAGATCTATTAAAAAAGTGAAGCATATATAGATGACAGCTGGAGAGAGAGGCTGTGAGGAAAAAATGAGGTTTTCAAAGATGTCTGGTGGCTCTGCCCTTTCCCAGGTAAACAATTTTTGGAAATGAATAGGAAGGAAAATAAAAACATCACAGGCTGTCAGACTTCCAGGGAACTTCTTAGTTAATCTCTTAAATCTTACTGTATAAGGAATAATGATCATTAAAATAGGCATTATCAACCACTATCACAAAGTTAATACAAGTTAACTTGTCTAGATATAGTCTTCTAATCTAGAGATAGTAGGTACAACCTATTTTTATCTGCATTTGTTAAATCATACAGTAATATCATAGCAGATTACTTATGATTTTGAGTAGTAATATAGAAAAACATCAGGTTGTAGCGAGTTTTTGTTTCCGATCATACATTCTATTAATATTTTTGTCTTCCTATATTCTCTACAAAGAATGAAAAAGTGAAGATGTTTTTAATCATGAGGTTTAGGAGTAATGTTTGTATTCTGGAACTGTTGGTCTTCCTCTTGAGCATGCTGCTGCCGTTCTGATTCTGGATCTTCCTCTTTATGATTTTCCTTCTCACGGAGTGGTGAGTAAGTTGTTTGTTTGTGAATTGCTCTTTTATGCCTCCTTGAAGGAAATCAAATTTGAAATTCTGATTAGACTGAAGTGATTAAAATCTCTTTATTGACATACCATGTAATGAAACTAATTCACTTTTGCTGAGTTCCTCCTGTATTATGTAGCAGGTGTTTCAGCAAACTAAAAGGTAGATTAGTTCCTCAGGCCACGCTAATTCTGTTAGCCCAGATAAGGATTTTGAGTCTTCTTGTAACAGGCACCTCATTTTGTTCTTTTGCTGTGCTCTGGCCCTAAAATAGTATATTTTTATTACGATTCTGTGTACTCTGCTTGCCGGCTACCATGATTAGATTAAATCTCCCTGCTATGCAGTGTTGATAAGAGCCAGACCAGTGATTCACACATCTGTAGTGAGACTGTCTTTCTTTACATCTGAAGCTGTCAGCATAGTAATAGGATGGTTAAAAATGCGAGGAGTTAATCAAAATTCTTCAGGTGATAATTACGTAGACAAGGCCTTATTTTATGCACCCTGACTTCATTTGTTCTAGAGGATATGTTCACTTCCATTGGTGCAACCTGGCTTGTGGGCCCATGCTGGTATTAAGTCCACCTGGAAAGGAGGTGCAGCTCCATCAGCTGGGGGCCTGTGGAGTCACAAATGAATTTTAAAACTGCTCTCACCCTACATAAGCCTTGGAGCAGAGCAGCGCTAGCATGAATACCCCAGCTGACTCAGCTGTCTCTGCGGAATGATGAGGTATATATCTTGCCAAGGATGTTGAGAGTCAATGGAATGATTGGATTTTAAATGATGGTGGTGTTAGAGAGTACTTTTGGAGGTAAACATACATGAATAATACTGAAGAGATCAGATTTTGTATAACATCTCTTCTTAAATGACTTTCAGTCTTCTACAATGCAGGATAATTAACCTGCTTCAACATTTCAAAATTTATGGGGACAGCTGAATTTTATGGGGACACCTGTCATTTTTAAAATCAATTTGGGGAAACTAAGGTGGTGATGAGCATCCAAGATGTGCCACTATGTAGCTCCACACGAACACATAGTTTTCATGGCTGCCTATGGATCTGCTTGGGAACAGCAACTCCTTAAGGATACACTTCTTCTGTTCCTATTTTTTGCTTTACTGATTCATGTGTCCGCAAGATGATGTGATGACAGCCACCAACAGGGGTTGAGGTACCTCAAAAGGTAGTTAAACGCCTAGCTCTGGGCTGGAGGTAGGTACCTACCTCTGCTTCAGAGTCACAGCTTTGAACCCTCTTCTGGAGTTAAGTGGTCAAGAGGGAAAGAGAGACACCATGTCCCATTATAGCCAATAGGTCAGTGGTTTTGGCACTCTCCTGGGATGTGGAAGACCTGTTTTCAAATCTCTACTCTGCCAAATTTGGAGTAGGGACTTGACCTTGGGTC
This sequence comes from Chelonoidis abingdonii, assembly GCF_003597395.2. NCBI lineage: Eukaryota > Metazoa > Chordata > Testudines > Testudinidae > Chelonoidis > Chelonoidis abingdonii. Next base: position 30,669,440 of record NC_133778.1, on the reverse strand, counting down.
TTCCATATCCCAAGTGAGTCCCTTAAACCTCAGGCTGGGTGGGTCCCTCTCAATCTGTCCTGTTGAAGCTGTTCCACTTTGTGTAATTAAATATTGGTTGGATGATGGAATTGAACCCTATGCTCCCAAAATCTAGGCAAGTGTCCTGACAACGAGGCTATAAAGTCACTCTCTCACTTTCTGGCCCCACTGATATTTAATTAGTTTAAGTCCCTTAGTCTATCCTTTTGTGTTTTAGAAGTTTACAAGAGGTATGCATGAATGCTTCCACTATAATACTATGCACTCATTAATGCCCTCCTAGTGCTTCAGAAAATCAGCCAAAATATTACTTCTGTGTTGCTTATCAACCGAATGGAAAGTAGCACAGTTGTAAAAATGTATTGTTATTTTGTTGACTTGTCCCAAAAGGTGCAGCATTTTCCACATCTCAGTGTCTGAGTGGGCCTGAATGTCATCTTTTACTGTCATGGCCACTTTCCCTATAGTTTACTATTTTAGTCCTTTGTAGCCTCTGAGGAAAAACAAAGGAAAAAAACCTGTTTTAATAAAAGCCTGTATATATCTTTTGCCTTTGCAGTTTCCCAGCAGAACAACTCCTCATTAGACAGGAAGGGCACTGCCCAAGAATTCATTCTAAATAATATTCTATTTAACTGCACATTGAAAATGTCTACAAAGAATCAGGCCTCCTGGTTTGAGATCACAAAATAAATATCTCCATAGGGAGAATAGCAGGAAATGACATAACCATTTAAGAAGACAGAAGGTTTTGCCCTATTATATGTATACCATTTTTGAGGAGATGTTTCCCTCCCTGTTATGCTGTTCATTTGAGGACTGTCCTCTGCTCAGGGGGATATTACGTTCTTCAAATGCATAACTTTCAGAAAAGTCATGGGAAAAGCAGAGATGGCCAAACCAGGAACGTCACTCGTTTTGACAGATGCGCCTTGACAGTGGCCTCATAACAAATGAACTTCATCAGTAACACAAATATGCTGTATATGTTCCTTAATGATTGTAAAGCTCCCCTTTCAGATTGGGGTCTGCCCTCTGCTTGAACATCTCTCACAAGGTCATCACTTCCTCCAGGTGTCAAGAGGGGATTGGACTCACTGTGGAAATGGCTCTTACCAGCATAGTTACACATCTTTATTGTCCCTTTCTGCACAGATTCTCATTAGCACTAAGTGGGCCACACTGAATCCCATGTCCCTGTTTATTCTGGCAGCTATCTGAAAAATCCTTTGAGGAGGCTCACTAAGCTCAGTGGCCATCATCTCTATCTGCAGATTTCTTGGAATATTTGGGAAAGATCTCTGACTGAAGACTTTGCCGAGCTCACTCCAGACATAAGGGAAGAAACCATCATCTCAAACTAGGTCACTCCAGGTATGGATAAGAAAAAAGATTTCATTACTTCACCAGTACCATGGAAATGATGGTTCTTGATGATCTGAAGGAATAGGGAGTAGTTTCTCCTTTCTGCTGTAATTATAGGATTATCAGTCTCAGACACCACAGATCTTTCTCCCCACTCACCCACACATACACTCCAGCCCCTTTATGCCACATAAAGGGGCCCTAAAAGCCCTGGCTCCAATTGTGGTGGAATTCCCCCAGGAGAAGCATTGTGGAAAACAATCATAAGGCTACTTTCCAGTGATCCATTTGCAAACCCAGTTATAAGGAGTGTTCAGGGGCAAGGCTACAGGTAGGAGGGATGTGTTGAGTGCAGGCCCACACAGCACTGTGGAAATTCCAGGCAGTGCTAATGGTCATAGTTTGTATTCAGCAAGCTATTTCTGCATGTTTAATATGTAAACATAGGTATAAAAGCTAGAGTTTTTTGTTTGTTTGGTTTGGTTTTTTGTTTAAAATAAAAACATTCAACAGTCACTTGACACAGGCTGGAGAATTCTAAGAGGAACTAAGAGGAATTGCATACATTGGGCTGCAGTTCTTACCGTTAGTTGGTTCCTGGGGAGACATCTTGATAGTTGAGCAGAAGAACTTCAGCCCCTGTAAAGTCACTTTGCTCCACTAGGACTGCACAAAATGACATTAAAGCTGTCCTAAAGGTTCAGCTGAGGATTTCCCTGGTGTGGATGATATAAAGCCAGGATAGTTAGTTTCATACCACGCATTCCATTGTACCTTCACATAGGGGTCATGTAATGGCTTTCTGGAGGATGGGAGGGGAAGGGGCGTGCTGCAGGGAGAACAGATAGTGTGATGAACATCTCTAATCCTTGGCTGGTGGAATGGTACTTGATGGTCAATATTCTATTTATCTTAAGACACGGTGCTTCAGGAATAAAGATGAGGTGAAATTCACAATGGGCCCTAAAGCAAAGGCACTCAGACATACAACACAAACACAATATTATTGTCACTGCGATATGATCCATTTCACCTTGGAATCTCTGCTATTAAGGTTGGAAGAAACCATTTGGAATGTAGTTAATCTGAATTAATTCTCTCTAGTTCCAATGGGCGAAAGGTTTTTGAGACTCATTCTGAATGCAATCTCATTTGCAAGAATAACATATTGCACACTCTATGAAACAAACTTCAACTTGAAGGTTTGTTCGCTTTCTGTTCCTCAGTCACAAGAGGGAGTCAGAGTTCTTTGTAATTTATAAAGCTGATGTTTCATTTCAGTATAGGGTAATCTTTTTTTGAAAAAAATTGCAAAAAACCCTCTAGACTGATATTAAAGATTGTATTTTTAAATAAAGAGAGGATAAAGTTGCCCATTAAAATGCTTCAGTCCAAACAACTGGTAAATCAATCATACAAAGGGGGAACAGACCACAGGATCCAGCTCAAGGGACAGATGCTTAATTTATGTAAATCATTAGTAGCTCAACTGAAGTCAATGGATCTGTGACATTTTACACCAGTTGAGGATCTTGCTTCTTACTCCTTGGAGTTTGCAGGAGGCCAGGGCCATCTCTGTGGCAGCTCCCCTCCAATTTTCTGATAAAATGACTCCAAAGTACCTGTGCTATTAGAGAGGGCTCAATAGAACTAATATAATCTCATATGGTATATAATCTCATGATTTTTTCTGAGTAAACGCTGCAGGTTTCAGAGGGGTGGGAGGCCATATGTGTCCTGGGCTCATCCACTCACCACCCCTTCCTACCATGTGGGTTCAGCCCCTGTGGAGCATACTCATGGGACCTAGGTAAAGATGGAATGGTAGTGCGAAATTGGCTGAGGCCCCCTTTCATAGCAGTATGGGGTTTTTTTTGTGAGGATGGTTTCCTCTGCATGGGGGTCTGAGGAGTAGAGTCCCCCATTTAGTGGAGGTTACATGATTACAAAGATCAAGTTAAACTCAGTCGTGAATGTTGTGGAATAAGAAAGGCTAAGCAGCTGAAGTCCTTTATCTGTTTGTGTGGAAATTTAAATCTTTTTGGTTCTGGGAAGCACTTATAGCTTTTTGAAGTGCTGCTTCTTAAACCCTTAACTCTTTTCAGAAAACTGTCCACAGAGTTGATTTGAGCCATTTTGTTTATATTTTTTGTAATGTTTTACATTGTCCAGTGACTGCTCAGGAATACCACCAAGGTTGGATTTGTCCGGTAAAGCTCAGAAAGCCACACACACACACACACACACACACACACACAAAAAGTTCCAAGTTGCATATGTCTGGCAGCAATTCAAGCCTTGTAAATCTTGAGAAGGGCCTCTTGAAGCTCTTTCCCATCTACCACTGAAAGGCTTCGGAGAGTCATCTTTCTGGATTCTCATTTAATGGCTTAAATGCTCTCAGAGGCTACATGCACCTAAACTTTGCTAGGATAATAAAAGGCATGGTCTTTTAGAAGACAGAAGTGGTTCTCAAGGCAACAGCAAATCTACTTCAGAAAAACATCACCCTCTATGATGAATGAAGTCAGGCAGGAATCACTTCAGCATAACGGTAACTCACTGTATATGAAGCCCTAATGCAGTATTTCCCAAACTTGGGACACCGCTTGTGTAGGGAAAGCCCCTGGTGGGCTGGGCTGGTTTGTTTACCTGCCACGTCCGCAGGTTCGGCCAATCGTGGCTCCCACTGGCCGCGGTTCTCTGCTCCAGTCCAATGGGAGCTGCTGGAAGCGGCGCAGGCCGAGGGACATATGGGCTACCGCTTCCAGTAGCTACCGTTGGCCTGGAGCCAGTGGGAGCTGCGATCGACCGAACCTGCAGACCCGGCAGGTAAACAGACCAGCCTGGCCAGCCAGGGGCTTTCCCTACACAAGTGGCTTCCCACATTTGAGAAACACTGCCCGAATGGACAGGATGCATCCTTCATGAAGAACAGTTTTTACATAGGTCCATTTTTAACTCTTCAAAAGGAACATTTCTCTTCCATAAGCTCTGTTAAATTTATCTTGACTTTCTGTTGAAAACCTCAAATAAAAGAAAGGGAGAAACTGAACAATCCATGATTGTAGAATTGGTAAAAAGAGCTCACGCTTCTCTAACTGATTTTGTTTTAGAATCAGCTGAGAACTAGGGAGAGACTATGTCTTTATTCTCTCATACTATTGTTCTTAAAGCAATGCCCACAAATCCAACGTAGGGGCATAAAAGCATTGCCACAGTTCATGAGTTACAGCTCAATCTGTGTTAGCTTCTGGGAATGTTGAACAAAGGTCAACACAAGTTTCATCGCCCGTCCCCTTTGTATTTTCCCACACTTGTCTTTTTCCCACACTTGCATAACTCCGTAGAATTTTTGCTTACTAAAATATGTAGCCACTGTGGTTTAGGTTTAAAATCCGAATGACACAGTGAGGATTTGTGGAATAGTATTATTGTTTCTACCCTAAAAAACTATCGCAATACTAGAAACACTGGAATTCTAAATCTTTTTCCTCTTGCCGCTGAGAACTCTGTGTTAAAATAGGGACACACTCTTTCTCTCTTTCTAAATCCAGCAATATCTTCACTTAAAATTTTGATTGAAGTAGAGTCCAGTGAAGATTTTGTTATAGATTCCTTTTCAGCGATGAAATTTCTTTAGGAAATAGCTAAAGTTGGAGTGGATGTTTTACAGCACAGATTTTGTGGCTGCATAAACTGTATAGTATGTGTAATCTACAATACAAGAGTGGCTTCGTACAAAACCATATGCCTTTTGCTGGCTATCTATTTGTCGTGCTTGATCTTCTTGTCACCTGGACTGAAACAGAATATTTTTATCTGAGCAACTAATAAAACAATTCATCTGGGCAGGGAGGTATTGTTAGTAAGAATGGACACACAGATAAATGAGAATATTTCAAACTAAATCTCTGAAATACATGATGCAGTTATTTAATGCACCAAATAGAACTTTTGTATCTTTTTTAATGTATTGGCAAGTTCAGTATCTCTGTTGTGATGTAATAAAGGACTTGTATGCCCTTTAAATTTGTGCAAGCTTTTAAAACAGCTGCCAACATATGAAGTGTCTGTAGGTCACAGTCTTCCCATCATAAACTCTTTGTACCACACATCAGCTGTTCAAATAATGTACTTTTGCTTTTTGCTCCCCTGCTGAGAAGTCAGTTCATGAGCCCAAGGAAACAGGTGCTAAATTTCAGGCAGAAAATACTTACTTATTTTGCAAAATCTTCCTCACAATGATGTTAGTTTTTTCTGATTATCTAAAAGATTAAACTAATTCCAAACTTAAAAGAAGGAAGGGCAATTCCTTTCTTCTCCTCTATCTCCGGAAATGTGTGTGCTCATGTCACTAATTTTGACCAGTTTAATCTTTTTAATGTAGTGAGTTGAGGGCCTTTTTTGCCTGCTATAGTAGTTTTACCCTGTGAATAGTCCCATTGATTTCAGTGGGACAAGGTGCAATTTAGCATGAGTAAAAATGACAGAGCTGTCCCTTGAGCTTTTCCCCCTATCATTCTGTTAGTTTCTTGGTGTTGAATCTCCAGTAAAACACATGTAGATGAGTAGTATTTAGGCAACATGCCACCTTGATCTCATGTAATCCATCTACCATCAATAGGAAAAATCTGGGTGTTGGATAAATTCCAATATGAGCAGTGCTGACCCTTGAGCAATTTTTAATGAGGTCTGGGTTGGTTAGCTCTGAGACATTGTTTACAATACCACAATGCTAATAATTTGCATTGATGACATTTAACAATTTATCCCATGATCTTAAAGGCCCTATGGGAGCATGATTCCAGTAAAACAAACTGTATAGTCCAAGGGGCATAATGTACATCACACACTCTAATTCTGTGCGAATGACCTAAATTTAAAGCAGGATAGTCAATGAACATGCATGAAGTTTAGTAGACTCCAGCAGGGAGAAATGCATGTCTACATGCAACAATTTCTGTGAGCTTGCCTTTTCAGCTTTCTTTGGTTATGTTGTTAAACTAATCAATTGTATCATGTATAACAAAGAAGGCTTAAAAATTCCCCTTGTAATTTTTATTTCTCTAAAGATAACAGTGCATCTAAGGGCTTGCCTAAAAATAGAGTTACTCTGGATTAGTGGTTGCACTTCAGATTCACTTTTGAGTGTAGAGAAGCGCAAATAAGTAACAAGTTGTTAGATGTTGTTCATGCTACTTTTGCTACAATATTTATTTACACATGTAAATACTGCACGTTATTAATTAGGTTTAGATGTTCAGTTTTGTCCTTAAATAAAGGGCTATCCCTCCAAGTCTGCCTGTTTGTTTCAGTTCCCTCCACTTAGATTTCTCAATAGGATTCGGGCTCTCATACAGTAGTTTCCTTGCGTTTACACACTACCAGTTGGAAACCAGCTCTAATTATGTAAACATCATATGCTATTTAATAGCTATAATTTAATACATCTTAAGTAGTACTCTTTTTGGAGCAACTTACATTTTCTAATGGATCTATTGTGAGGATATTGTTTACAGTGAACCATTCCCACAGGAAATTTTATTAATCAGCGTAATTGGATGCTTCACTGTGAAAATACATAGTCAACACTTTGCTAAGTTAATGATTATTTTGTAGCAAATCTCATCACCTGCTTTTATTATCGGAAACCAGCATCGATAATCAGGTTAGAGGTGCATAACGCTTGTGTAAGTTTAAAGTTCAGATGTTAGATACACTGGCATAAGCCATATTTTCCTTCCTACCATAGAAATTGTGTGAGAAAGGGATTTGTGGTGCCATTTCTGGCACTTGCTTACTCATGTATTATCCTTGTAGGGGGCACACACCCTTAGGGAAACACATACTTTGAATAGAGGCTCAAGTGCAGGAATTATCTTTAATCTATAGGCCAATTTGTTTTCTGCTGACAGTTACTTTATGGAAGGTGGAAAAATATAAATTAAACTTGGGAGAGGAAACTATAACACTTCTAGGAGAGACTTTAGTGAGCAGCTAGGCTTTGTGTTTATAAATGAGTGGGGCAATAAGGAGGGCAGAAGAAATAGTATTAAACAGTCAGAGAGGAGATGTGTGAATCAAAACTATTGTTTACAGAGGTAGGAATTGCCATTCTCTACCTCCTCCCTCTCCCCTGCCCCGCGTAGAGAAACTTACACCCTAACTATTTGAAAAATAGCCAAAGTTTGCAGAAAATATTTTTTATTTATATTGTAATAAGAGCATAGAGATTTCAGTCAGGGATTGGGGGCCTCACTGTACTAGGCACTGTCCAAAAGTGTAGTAAAAAGACAGTGCCTGTCCCAAAGAGCTTGCGATCAAACAACCATTGGACCATGAATGAAAAAAGATCCCTCCCGTTTCTTTCTGCCTGTCTATCCATTTATATTTCTTCCATTGCTGTGGTGTCTACAAAGCTTCCAGTGGCTCCATAGTTGTTTAATAAGAGGCAGAATCTGATACCCTTAATCAGAGTGAGTAAACACTTCAATCTATAAGTTGTCCAACTGAATTCAGTGGGAACAGTCGAGGCACAAATGGCTTTTCAACATGAGTAAATGTGTCAGAATCTGTCCCTAAATGTTCTGCCTCACCACAACACTAGAAACCAGTTGAGCCCTCCATTAGTTTAGAAATCAAACAGCTAAATTCAGAATGGGCTCTAGAGTTCCTTATGGACCAGTTTTGACAGTGCTGTCTCACCACTTGTGGTCAGCTAAATTAGTGTACTGTGTTTAGTCACAGTACTTAGTTTAACCAACGGACTTTAATCATTAAGGCTGCATTTTTATCACAGCCATGACTTTTGTGACAAACCTCACCACTTATAGGATTTTCTTATGGTACTTTTCACTTTGGCCAGCCAGTTACTGAGCAAGACTCCTAACTATTTTTTTCTTTCTCTCCATATATCCAACATAGTGGAATAGTGAGATGAATTTTAAAGTCATTTTACTATTCTTCCCCAAAATCTTGAGGCCGGTCCTATGGATAGTGTTGTGAGATCTTGTTGAGAAGTGGACAGGTGTTTTTGGAGAGAGGCAATTGTTTTGTAGGCACACACAAAAATGCCATGGCTGGCTTTGTAAATTACATTATTCCAATTAATTTACAGACACTCATTTTTTCCATATTAATGTGGTCTAGTGTTAGATGCGATCATAAAATACCCATATCTTCACATGTAGCTTGGATTTCAGAAACCCCAGGAGGCCAACTGAGGGGGGATGGGGAATAAAGGAGACCGACCAGAAATGTAGTGGGAAAATTTCCAAAAAAAACCAGAGGCAAGAAATAGAAATCAAAACAATTCTATTTTTCTTTGCCGTGATTTTTTAGAACATAAATACTCTATCAGCTCCCTGCAAAAATCACACCATTGTCATTTTAAAATTCTTCCAGTTACTGCTGCACTGACAGTTTATGGGAATATGTTTTCTACAAATGAGTAGTCTTAATTTTCACCTTCCTGTCATGCTTCAGGTTCTCATCATTACCATGCACTGAATTCTACTATAAATAGCAGTTTGCTGGTGGGCTTTCTTCATCTTAATGATTAATAGGCATCTCTGCCAAATCACTTAGGCACAGTAAACTAATTTAATTAGAATAATATAAGAGAATAGTCAGAGTCTGAAAACTGATTTTATTTAAATTCAGAGGCATCCTAGTAGGTGTCATAAACAGATAGTTAAGGGTTAATGTCTCTTTTACCTGTAAGAGGTTAAGAAGCTCAGTAAACCTGGCTGACAGCTGACCAGAGGACCAATGGGGGGACAAGATACTTTCAAATCTTGGTGGAGGGAAGTCTTTTGTTTGTGGTCTTTGTTTTGGGGGTTGTTTGCTCTTGGGACTAAGAGGGACCAGAGGTCAATCCAGGCTCTCTAAATCTTTCTGAATCAGTCTCTCATGTTTCAGACTTGTAAGTAACAGCCAGGCAAGGCGGATTAGTTTTATTTTTGTTTTCTCAACTTGTAAATATTCCTATTTTTGCTGAGAGGATTTTACCTCTGCTTGCTGTAACTTTGAACCTAAGGCTAGAGGGGGTTCCTCTGGGCTATATGAATCTGATTACCCTGTAAAGTATTTTCCATCCTGATTTGAAGAGATACTTTTTTTACTTTTTCTTTCTTGAATTAAAAGCTTTTCTTAAGAACCTGATTGATTTTTTTTGTTAGATCCAAGGGATGGATCTGGACTCACCAGGATTGTTGGGCTGGGAAAAGAAGGGGATGGTTAATTCTCCTTGTTTTAAGATCCAAGTGGTTTGGAATCTGTGTCCACCAGGTAATTGGTGAGCCTCTCAAGGTGCCCAGGGAGGGGAAGGTTTTAGGGGGGACAAGAAGTGCTCCAGACACTGAAATTTCTGGATGGTGGCAGAGTTACAAGATCTAAGCTAGTAATTAAGCTTAGAAGTGTCCATGCAGGTCCCCACATTTGTACCCTAAAGTTCAGAGTGGGGATGGAACCTTGACAGTAGGTTATTAAATGATTCTTGATTTATTTTGAGAGTCTCTGCTGATGAAGAACAATGTGACGCTTTATAGACCCCTGACTACAGAAGCAATTGGTAATCTTTGCTATACTCCTGTATATCCATATGTGATTTGAAGGATCTGTCTTTCTTGTTCTTTTTCCAAAAATGTAAGTGATGTTAACAAAGCATCTAAAATTGTGTTTCCATTTTGTATGCACGCTTTTTATGTGTGAATTTTGGATCCTACAACTCACGTTGGTGGATGTACAGTAACTCATCACTTAACATTGTAGTTATGTTCCTGAAAAACGCTGTTTTAAGCAAAACGATGTTAAATGAATCCAATTTCTCTATAAAAATTAATGTAAATAGGGGACTTAGGTTCCAGGGAAATTTTTTTCACCAGACAAGGCTATATTTTTTATATATACACACACATATACACACTATAAGTTTTAAACAAACAATTTAACACTGTACACAGCAATGATGATTGTGAAGCTTGGTTGAGGTGGTGAAGTCAGAGGGTGAAAGAGGATGGGATATTAACCGGGACGACTTTCAGTGAGGAGTTACTGTATGTTTCATTTGCAGAAAGTGGGTAGACATTTACACAGTTTGCTCATGCAATTTGAATGTACGTTTGATTTTTTTTTCTTTTAAACACCTAAACAGAGCTGGGTGAATAATAGATTTTTCAGCTCACTGGCAACTTAAAAAAGTTGGAATTATTTTTTATTTGGGTTGAACTAAAATCTATTTTTCAGTGACTTGAAAAGTTGAACAATGTTGAGTTACAATGAGTCAAAATTAAATACTTCATTTCGACCTGAAAAATTGTGTTTAGATTTCCAGGCATTTTTGTGGAAACAAAGAAAAGAATGCATAAAATAGCTGGAGGTGGAGGAAGTGGTGATGCTTGGTGGTACCTCCCTTATAAACTTTTGCCCAGTGGTTAGGGTACTTACCTGGGATGTAAGACACTGGGATTCAGTTTCCCTCTCATGTAAAATTGTGGGTTCAGATTTACAGGATGCTTTTGATAATCTGGACCTAGGTTTTGTTGTTGTGGAACTAGATTTTCAAAGCTGGCCATTTAAATTTAAGGTGTGAAATACTCTCAAATGAATATCTGTACATTGAAGTAGTCCATTTCTGTGCACAAACACCCATTTGCATGTGCAATGCTCTGTTTTGTTCAGGCAATGGGTGCACGTGCATATGTTGCAGGCACAAGTTTGTTGGTGACTTATAAAATTTGGCCCATGTGTTTTTTGTGCCATTAATGTGTGTGGTAGGATTGATTGGAGCAGGTGTGCCAGAAACTCCCTAGAAAGGTCGGGGGGACACTGGTGCCTGAACCATGGCCCCATCCTCACTCCGCCCCTTCTCCCAAGGCCCTACCCTCACTCCATCCCTTCTTCTGAGGCCCTACCCCTGCTTTCTCCTCTCTGCCCCTCCCTCCATCACTCACCCTTAAGGGAAGAGCATAGCCCTCCCACTTTTAAAAGTGATGGGGCCATAGCTGTCTGCCTCCCCTTCTCTCCCCCACCTCCCCATTCCGGCACCCCTGGATTTAAATGAATAACTAACATGGATCTAGAGCAAATCCTGAAATCCCCAGGCCTGGACCTTACTATTGCTAAAATGATTTAAGCAAAGTCATATTCAGCTATCTTATTCAGCTGTCTTCCCAAAGCAGGCTTCAAAGGCTATTGTTTAACATAGTTACAAAATGCATTTAATATGTTGTAATGTGGGCCTAAATCTAGTTAACCTCTTTTTAACCATGTTACTTTCACTTGAGAGAGTTTTTTTTTTTTTTGCCAATACTAAAGCCGGTAAAATTATTTAAAATTGAAAAGCTGATACAGGTGGTATCGGCCCTTCTTCGGCAAGCTTAGGTACCTAACTTTAAGCATGTACGTAATCCTATTGATTTCAGTGGGACTACTCATTTAAAGCTAAGCATGTGCTTAAATAGCATGTGCTTAAATAGCTTAATCCAAGCCAATGTACGTTGTTGTCTCAGCAAGTCATCTTCTAATATGACGTGTATTAAAACAACAGTCAATAAGTATTTCAATTTAGTACAGAAACCTTTGTAAATCAAAGCTTAATAAGATGACATGACACTTTAGAGTCATGGATAAATTAATGATTGTATTCAATTTAGTCTGTCGACTGAAAGAAAAGAATTGAGGAGCTTTGATTTGCTTTGGGTAGATTTGTCCCTCCTCTATCATAAGAATGCTTTGTTTTGCTGCCGTTATTGTCATGTCTCACAATAATCATATCAGGCCATTAAGTTCAAGAATGAATTTGGTGACTCTTACAGGGTCCTTTGTTAGGGCTTGATCCAAGGTGTCAAATCCAAAGAGTATCATTTTCCTTACAAAATTACATTCAAAAGCATGGCCAGGTGCTGAAGCCTGCTCCTGACAACTTGTAGAGTGGATATATTTTGGTGCTATCTCTACTAATTTTCATTCCTGCTGTGTGCCCTGTCTGCAGTCTCATAATAGTGGATATTATTTTCTGAGATGCTCTGATATTGGTCAGAAGAACTTTTATTTTTCAGCCATTTATTCCAGCTAATATTTTCATTCAGAAAGCATCAGTATCCTCAACTGTTGCCATTCATATCTAAGTTTCCAATCTTCCTACTTTAACAGATCATAAGCTACCTCCCCTATGTACCAATGTACAATGGAATTCACTGAAAAGTCAGAATGTTGCCTCACACTCTAAGCCTCCTTATGATTGATAATAGTGTTCTGATTTCTTTAAAAGGAACTGAGTTGACCCACAGGCACAGTTCCTAACATTGCAATATCTATCTACCTCTGTTTCTGCTCTGTTTATTTCTTTCAAAGCAGTGAGAATAGCTTTCATTTCAGCCATATAATTTGAGCTGTGTCCTGAATTAATGTTCTTTCTTGTCTCGTGTCCATTAGACCACTGGACAAAGACACCACAACCACCATTCTTGAAGGATTTGTCTGATGAACCATCAGTATACCCATGAATCTGTTTGCCTTGTGACTGATACTGTTGGAAGGTCTTTTCTATAATTTTCCTTAGTGTAGGCATGTCTGTGTGTTCCTCAGAGGTTTACTAATGTAAGGCTCATGTGGAGGACTTAGTGGGCATACAAGCTTCTTCACACTCTCCACCTTCCTAACATCATAAATGACTTCCATGTCTTCTGTAGCATTTATACACCTTTTAAAACAAGACATTTGTTTCAGCCTGAATAGACCTGAACAGTGATGACATTCAAAGACGCTTTCCATACCGAATTAGCTATTCTTTTCTATGGTTCTCAAGAGGTTGAACATCATTCTTTTTCACAAATAAATTGCACTTGGAGTGGATCTTACAACTCCAGTTATCATTTGAACGGGGGACAACTGCTCAACATCAGTCTTGGTAAGGTTACTGACAGCAGTGTGTGACCAGACAGATGAGGCATATTCAAATATTGGCTGTGGTGCAAGTGGAATCCATTTTTTACCAGTAGGAGGAGGGGAAGCCCACAGGGGATATGTGATCTCTTCATGTGACCCTCCAAGCGAATCTGCCCCAACCTGGGGCCCCAATGCTGTACCTATTCCCTCCCCATGATCCACCCCCCTTACTTGGAAATGGGGGAGAGGAGAGGGGCTCTGTCCTCCTCTCGCTGTGCTTTTGGAGCTGCAGCGGCGAAAGGAGCAGAACATGGGGATGCCCCAGTCCTTCCATGCAGGGTCTCCTCTGTCTGTATAGCAGCAGCCCCACTAGAGGACAGAGCTGGGGATGAGGCTGGGCGCAGTACAGCAGGCGTGCCGAAGGAGCTACCGGGGTGGGGCTGCCTGGTGGCCACACATTCTGCTCCTTTCCTTACTGTAGTTCCCGGGGGTGCCCTATGGTTCGAGCTCTCCTGGGAACCGCAGTGGGAAAAGGAGCAGAACGCCGGTAGCTTCTCTGGTGGCTGTACATCCCCCCTGCCCCCCCCCCACCCGCCAGCCCTGTCCTCTGGTAGTGCTGCTGTTGGGAGCCGGAGAGATGCAGCTCTGGGGAAAGGCAGAGGATGGGGATGGGGTTCTGCTCCTTCCACCGCTGCAGTTCCTGGGAGAGCCCTGAACCACAGGGCTCTCCCAGGAACCACGGTGGGGAAAGGAGCAGAACGTGGGGCCACAGCTCCTGCAGCGTGGCTGTACTGCCCCCAAACCCGTCTCCAGCTCTGTCCTCTGGCGGGGCTGCTATGCAGATGGAGAAGACCCTGCATGGAAGGGCTGAGGATGGTGCAGCTGCACTGGAGGCCCCACGTTCTGCTGCTCCTCTTTCCGAGACACCATACCAATTATTAGTATCTTGCTGGTATGGCGTACCAGACCATACTACCCTACTTGCACTGCTGAGTATTGGGCAAACAATCAAACATTATGTTGAGATCCGTGTCCTACAGTGTGAGCTTCCACTGCTGCCAGCAATACGTTGTGGAAGATTCTCTTCTTTGGTTTGGCTACCGTCTTTATGACTTGTGCTCTGAATCTTAATTCTGTGTCCAAGGACACTAAAAGGTATACTGGGTTCCTCTCAACACCAGTACCTTCTTCATCCAGTGTCAATTTGGGACGATACTAGAGCCTCTTAAGGTGTGTGGTAAAGTAGATGGACTTGGTTTTTGCTGGATTCAGCTGGAATTTATGTTCCTTTGACCATCTATTTGCAATTTCCAAGTCTTCATTAAATGCATTCTCCAATTCATTTATTTTGTGACCCATGATACCAAGCACAATATCTTCTACATATGTGTATACAGATGATTTCAAGCAGCCTAACAGCCCAGAGGTCTATAGCAGGAAAATAAGAGGACTTACAACTTAGTCCTGAGGATCTCCCACCCCAAGTGGCCTTGTCTTTGAAAAATTACCATTTGTCTTACTGTAATTTTCCTATACTGCAGGAAGTCTCTTGTCCAGAACTATGTTTTGCCACAGTTTCCTATTTCATTGAATTTCACTGAGAGCATCTCATGACACACTATCAAATGCTGCAATAAGATCCAAATGGATGCCTATTGACGACTGTGGAAGCTTCCATTGAAATCCACCTATCGGCTAGTAGAAGGCCACCAGTAGGTCCATATTGAAGTATAAGGACCCGTATGCAATTTGGGTAGGTTCTGTCTTTCTTTCTTTTCTTCTTTATTTTAAACAGCCTCATAGAAGACTTGATTGTACCATTCTTTCAATTTTCTTACAAATGTGTCTAGTTAAAGATAGCAACCTGTGGAAGAGGGATCCTTACCAGTCTTAAAATGAGGAACAATAACTGCTGACTTCTGCCGTTTTAGGTACCTTCCCTTTTGTCCATGATTTGTTTATGATGTTCAACAACCTCGCTTTAGGCTGCTTCCCCATGCTTTATCATCTGGCCAAAAATGTCATTGCATACAGGGGATTTGCCGGGTTTGAGCTTCTCTGTTGCATCTTCTAGATAATGTATGAGAGAGATCTTTCTGAAGCGAGGGTACTCAGTTGGGTCTGTGTGCATGTTTTTAGATTCTCTTTGAATAATCGGTCTTGTGTGTTTTGCAACAGCTCCATTATCATCTTTTATATGTGGTGTGATCTTTGATCAGCATATTGACAGACTTTATCATCTAATGCCTCTATATCTCCATTTTCAGGATATTGGTGTTCTTTAGATTGAAAGCCTTAGTCTGTTTGTTCTCAGTTCACTTCAGAATCACCTATAATTCTTTTCTTTTGTGAAGATCCAGCTTTTCACAATTCTTTCTGATGCCTGCATCTACATTCAGCAATTTCATGGTGACCTCTTTTGAGACTTTGTTCCATTTTCGTCTGGTCTCTTCATCTCCAGCATTCTCTGCCATGATAAGATTTGCAATGCCAACCTCATTCCAATATGGAGCCCATTTCTTCCTCTTGCCTTTTGGGATGCTCTTGTTTGCTGATTTCTGCACAGCAAATTAAAAAACCTTACAGGTTATGTATTGTACTTTCCCCCATAAGTCATCTGTGACACTTGACACTACAAACACAAGATTGAAATCTAGAATACATATCCACTTTATTTAGGTAATAGATGTATCCCTTAAGGGAACACTGAAAATTTCTTCTGAGACTGAACATTCGAATGAGCAACTTCACAATATAGCATGCTGTTTTGTTCAGATGTTTTCTATACCGTCCCTATAATAATCTAAATACTTCCTTTCACAGATTTTAGTAACTGCGATACCAATTTATACCTTCCAAAGGAGTCATACTATCATTTTACTATACATACTTTTTAATCTATTTTGAGCTACCAGCCATCATTGGTCAACATGCAAACATATAGCTATTTCCAGAAAAGCGACTTCTCATTAATTCTTAGATAAATTTTCCTCAATTACTCATCTCTAAACTGATCTCCAGGAGGTTCAGATTCTAAAAATAGATTTTATGTAAGCTCTTTCTTTGTATTATCTGGTTTTAATTATAATATTAGATAAAGAAGCCTGTAACAGGCTGATCACTAATAGCTATTTGCAGTCTAATTATGTACTTTTCATTAGAACAGTACATCATGAAAAGAGTAGATAACAGGAAAGAAATGTTACCAAAGGTACATAATAAAGTCACCTTCTGCACATAAGAAGAAAAAAAAATGCAACTACAAAGATCCACCTGTTATTCCTTCCCAGGAAAAATACTGCAGACACCGCTGGGGCTGCAGAATCAGCTCTACTGCTTGCTTCATGGCCTGTGGAGAGGATTTTTTACCCCAGTTTGTGTGAATTTCCTCAGAGCTTAGCCTAGTTAAATAGGCTGGTAGTGGTATAAGATACGAGCTAGTGTAAATGATGTATCCACATAACAAGACTGTAATTTCATGACAGGGTTCTGATAACTATGATAAATTACTCAAAGTTGCCTCGTGGTTATAATGGGCAAGAGAAATGTCTGATGGAATTAGAGTATTAATATGTTGAGTTGATAGCACATTGCTCTTTATGTATTCTGTACAAGAAAATGTGTCCTATCCCTGCAGCACCACAGCTTACCTGTAACCCAAGAGGTATTCATTCTAATAGTGCCATAGCCCTCTGTAGGGTTGCCACTGGAGAGGAGCAGCTATAACTTCCCCAGAGCCGCATGGAAACTGAAAACAGTGCAGTCTTTCAAAATGGCAGAATACATAGGTTGGGGATATAAAAAACCACTCAGCACTAATTCTGCTCCCATTGAAGTCAATGGGTGTTTTTATTTTTGGTTTCAGCGGGACCAAAATTTGTCCAGTGCTGAGAGCTTTTGACTATACTACACTAAGGCCTAGCTACATGGGGAAATGTACTTGTGTGTTTATACCAGTATAACTTCCAATGTGAACACTCTTATTTCATAATAAGAGTATTCACACGAGCAGTGATATTAACAGTATAATTATACTGGCATAGTAAAGCCAGTAAATCTCCCAGTGTCAGAAGCCCTAATTTAGTGTATAATATCACTGTATAGTTTTGCCTACTTAAACATCTTAACCATTTTTTTAAAGATCTTTTTATGTTCTTTCAATATTCTCCACATGTTGGAAAGCTTTTACTGTTTTTTCAGAAAACAAGAACTGGGTTGCATGATCGGAAGTTGTATTAATGTAATTATTCCAGACATACTCGTGGAGTTAAGTATCTCTCCCAGTGTCTGATCAAGAGAGGGATCGGAATGAAAGTAAATTGTCTGTTTACTTAGCAAAGATAAAACTGAAGAGATGCAGTTTCCGTAAATGGTGATTTTCTCCCCTCTCCACTTTCTAAAACGGTTAACAGTGTTGGTTTTTTAATTGATTCTGTCGTTGATCCTGAGGTCTCAGACAGCAGTGTGGTCCATATGCCGTTAGTCATCTATGGCTGGCCAAGAGCTTGTGATCATTCCTCTCTAACATAAACTCTGCAGCTGGTCTCCATATGTTTGTTATTTCTGGGCTAGATTTCTGTAACACATGGTACTGAGAGTTAACCTTCAAGACCTTCCAGAATTTTCAGCTAGTTCTGTCCGTGTCCTGTGGGATGAGCTACTAGGAGCCATTATGAGTGTGTTTCAACTCTGTACTTGTTCCCTCTTTGCCTCCGGTTGCACTTAAGGATGTTGGTGGGAATAATTTAATGGTCTGAGGCCAGGTCATCTGATTTTTTTTTTCTTTTGCTCTGTAGCATGTCACAGCAGTTATACATGCTCTTAGTTTCTGAGGTTATGCATTTTTGGACCAGTGACAGTGCTTTCTTGGTGAAGAACTTGGACCTCCCTCTGGCTGTGTAGCGCATGTATGCCTGTTATAATGGAGTTCAGTGAGTGACAGGATCTTCTGCTCCCCCCGTAGGTCAGGGAAAGACACCCTCTCTGCGACCTCTCTTTTATACACTGATGCAGGCAAGTTATGTATTACCCTTCTGATGCGGTTAGTTCTTCTTCGAGTGATTGCTCATATCCATTCCAGTTAGGTGTGCGCACACCGCGTGCACGTTCGTCTGAAGACTTTTACCCTCGCAGCACTCGGTGGGTCGGCTGGGCGCCCCCTGGAGTGGCGCCGCTATGGCACCGGATATATACCTCAGCCGACCCAGCCACCCTTCAGTTCCTTCTTAGCGCCCGTGTCGGTCATTGGAACAGTGGAGTGCGGCTTAGCTGACCTCCACTCCCCTAGCTACTTGTAGTTTCTCGTTCATTATTGTGTATATAGTTATAATTCTTTTATATAGATATATATAGTTATACGTTTCTTCCTGATAGCATAGTTAGTTTAGTAATAGTTAATGGGGTTCGGGGAGTAGCCCCTTCCCTGCATCTGGTGCTGGAGCCCATGCCCAGCTCACCGGGTTTCAAACCGTGCTTGGCCTGCCACAGGCCGATGCCGACAGGAGATCTGCACAACTCCTGTTTGAAGTGCCTCAGGGAATCGCACTTGACAGCTAAGTGCCCCATTTGCAAGGCTTTCAAGCTGCGAACAAAAAAGGAGCGGGACATCAGGCTTAAACAGCTCCTCATGGAGGCAGCTCTCACCCCTCCACCTTCGGCACCAAGCGCTGGTCAGTCGGTGAGCAGAAGCGCCTCTGCGGCACCGGACCACACTGGTACACCCAAAGACTCTCGGCACCGGACGTCGCTGGCGCCGAAGTCGGCTCCACGACGCTCCCTTTCCCTGAGGTTGAGGAAGGCCAAGACTCCTGCTGCTTCAGCACCGCCCGCACCGCAGCCAGAGAGTACGCCTAGGTTGGATCGCCCGGCGCCGACACCCGCTGCAGCACCGACTAAATCGGCACTATCGATTCCAGTCCCACAAGGGCCGTCGAGTCCAGCACCTGTTAGCTCCCCGGCACGTGCTGTCCACGCCAGAGGCGTTCTCAGCGGTGAGGGACCTGATTGCCTTGACAGACTCGGCACTGCCTCTACCCCCGGCACCGCTGGTGAGGGTAATCCAATCCATAGGCAAACCGACCTTGATTAGACCACCCTCTGTCAGCGCAGTGAACCGGCACCGCTCACAGTCGCAGTCCCACAGATTCTCCAGGTCCAGATGATGCTCCCGCTCTCGACGCCGCTCGCAGTCCCAGCACTGTTCTACTACATGGCACCGGTCAGACTTGTGGCACTGGTTGGACTCCCGTTCACCGGCTCACTACCCGCTGCACCGCTCCAGTTCTCGGCATTGCTCCAGGCACTGTACCTCCCGAAGCCATTCACGACACCGGGATTCGAGATCTCGGTCGACCTCCCGGCACCGATCTGGTCGCAGGTCCCGCTCTCGATCCCGGTACCGATATACGTCCCTGCACTGGTCCCCGATACGTAGGGGAGCGAGGTCCGTTGGAACATCTGGACAAGGCTTCTCCGCTCCTCCATGGCCATCCAGACATATGTCAGTGTCCTCCCACGTGGACAGCTACTATGGCCAAGACCGCGATTCCGATGTGCCCACCGGAGTGTTTCAAGAAGCCCGGTCTCAGGACCCAGGACCTCACCAGTGATCCTTTTGGACACCTTGGGCGTACCACCAGGCCCAAGGTGCTCTGCTAGTTCCGGCCTGCTCCGCTTCATCAGAGCACCGAGCACCAGAGGCCACAGTTAGCCGTCCTCCTCCACCCGGGACGGAGGAGCCACTAGTCCACCCACCTGGTTCCCCGGTGCCGCTGGAGCAGGAACCAGCACATGAGCAAGAGGCCATACAGGACCTGCTTGTGCCCGGCATTTCATCTTCTTCCTCTCCAGATGAGGCAGTGGCAGGGACTTCCTCCTCGGGTCCACCTCCAATAGACCTAAGAGCCCATCAGGACATCCTCAGGAGAGCAGCACTCAACATGAACTCCAGGTGGAGGAGGTCCCGGAGGTCGATGACCCTGTAGTGAGCATCCTGTCGGCAGATACCCCCACTAGGGTGGCTTTTCCCTTTATCAGGACCATCCAGGCCAATGCAGACACCTTATGGCAGTCCCCAGCCTCCATCCCCCCTACGGCAAAGGGGGTTGAGCGTAAATACATGGTACCCTCTTGGGGGTACGAGTATCTATATGTCCACCCACCTCCCTCCTCACTAGTTGTCCAATCAGAGGGAGCACCATGGCCAACAGGCGCCAGCCCCAAAGTCAAAGGAGGCTAGGTGAACGGACCTACTTGGCCGCAAGGTGTATTCGGCAGGCGTCCTACAGCTCCAAGTGGCAAATCAGCAGGCTCTACTGAGCCGTTATAGCTACAATACCTGGGCAGAGGTGGGTAGATTTACAGAACTACTCCCCCCGGACTCCCGCCAGGAATTCGCTGCATTCCTAGAGGAAGGGAAAAAGGTGGCCAGAACCTCCCTCCAGGCTTCTCTAGATGCGGCCGACTTGGCAGCCAGAACTCTGGCCTCCAGTATCACCATGAGACACATCTCATGGCTACAACCTCCAACCTGAGGCTTCCAACCTCCCACCTGAATTACAATATACCATCCTTACCCATTGATGGTAAGGGTCTGTTCTCGGAGAAGACTGATCCCAGGCTACAAAGCTTGAAAGACAACAAGGTCATCATACGTTCTTTGGGCATGCATACACCTGTGACCCAACGCAGACCTTTCCATCCCCAGACTCACCGCCCGTACTTTGTGCCCAGACACAGGCAAGACTTTAGCAGACGGTGTGGGCAGGGTGGCCGTAGACACCAGTCCGGACCCCAAGGGGGCCAAAATCATGGCCCGTCAAAACCACCAGTGGGACCTAAGTCTGCCTTTTGAAGGTACGCCCGAGGACGTTGTACCAGTTTCAGGACAGGATCCTTTTCCTCCCTTTTCCAACCGCCTCTCCTGCTTCCTCCCAGCGTGGTCCCAATTGACCTCACTACCTCTGGGTCCTACGCACGGTGAAACAAGGATACCACCTCCAATTTGTTTCATCCCCACCTTCCCACTCTCCAACCCAGTCCCTCTTCAGGGACCCCTCTCACGAGCAATTCCTCCTACAAGAGGTGCAGACGCTCCTCGCTATAGGAGCAATAGAGGAGATTCCACAAGACGAAAAGGGCAAAGGGTTTTACTCCCGTTACTTTCTGATCCCCAAGTCGAAAGATGGCCTCAGGCCCATCCTAGGCCTGGGAGGCCTCAACAAGTTCATAATAAAGTTGAAGTTCTGCATGGTCTCCCTGGGAACCATTATCCCATCCTTGGATCCTGGAGACTGGTATGCTGCCCTCGATATGAAGGACGCGTACTTTCACATCGCCATTTTTCTTCCACACAGGAGGTATCTTCGCCTTGTAGCCAACCACTAGCACTTCCAATTTACGGTACTCCCCTTTGGCCTCTCCACAGCCCCAAGGGCGTTTACAAAGTGTATGGCCGTAGTCACCGCACACCTCTGCCGATGTCGGATATACGTATTCCCGTATCTGGACGACTGGCTCATCAGAGGGACCTCCGAGACACAGGTCAGACAGCATGTAGGCATTGTCAGGGACCTATTCATAAGCTTAGGCCTGATGCTCAATATGGAGAAATCCACACTGGTCCCCACACAAAGGCTAGACTTCATAGGAGCTACTCTGGACTCCAACCTAGCCAAGGCCTACCTACCCCAGCTGCAATTCCAGGCAATGGCAACGATCATTCGAGGTCTGCAGAACTTCCTGACGACCTCGGCTCACACCTGTCTCAGTCTCCTAGGTCACATGGCTGCCTGTACTTATGTGACCAAATATGCCAGGCTCCGCCTCCGACCCCTCTAAACGTGGCTCAATTCGGTCTACCGTCCGGGCAGGGACCCAATAGACACAATAGTAACCATTCCCCCGAGCTCCCTTGACTGGTGGCTAACCCCCTCCCTGGTATGTGCAGGGTTACCGTTCTATCCGCCACAACCCTCACTGTCCCTGACGACGGGTGCGTCATCTCTCGGATGGGGGCTCACCTCGGACACCTTCATACCCAGGGCCTTTGGTCATCGCAGGAGCTGACGCGTCACATAAATGTCCGAGAGCTGAGAGCGGTCCGCCTGGCGTGCCAGACATTCCAGCAGCATCTACACGGCCGTTGTGTATTATATCAACAAACAGGGAGGGACTCGATCTTCCTCCCTCTGTCAGGAGACCATCCAACTCTGGGACTTCTGCATAGCCCACTCGATAGACTTGGTAGCGTCTTTTCTCCCAGGGGTTCAAAACACTCTAGCGGATCAGCTGAACAGATCCTTCCTCTGTCACAAATGGTCGATAAAACCAGATGTTATTCATTCAGTCTTCCAGAAGTGGGGCTTTCCCCACATAGACCTGTTCGCCTCTCACACAAACAGGAAATGCCAAGCATTCTGCTCCTTCCAGGGTCTTTCACCGGGATCAATCTCGGACGCATTCCTCATGTCGTGGAAGCACCGGCTGCGCTATGCCTTTCCACCTTTCCCGCTGGTTCACAAGGTCCTGATAAAACTCTGCAGGGACAGAGCGCACCTAATTATTATCGTGCCAGCGTGGCCCAGACAGCAATGGTACACCACACTGCTCAACCTGTCCATAGTCAGCCCAATTACCCTGCCTCTCCACCTGGACCTCATAACGCAGGACCATGGCAATCTTCGCCACCCGGACCTGCAGGTCCTTCATCTCACGGCGTGGATCCTGCATGGCTAAACAGGTTGGAGTTACACTGCTCTGCTCTGGTACAACATATACTCCTGAGTAGCAGAAAGCCTTCCACTCGGTCAACATATCTGGTCAAGTGGAAACGTTTCTCCTGCTGGTGTGAAACGCAGAATACTACTCCCTCTCAGGTCTCGATCCCCTCTATCTTGGACTACCTCTGGTCCCTTAAGCAGCAGGGCCTGGTGATACCTTCAACCTAGTCCTAAACAGGCTTATGCTTCCGCCATTCGAGCTGTTGGCAACTTGCTCACTTCTATACCTGTCCTGGAAGACAGTTTTTCTAGTAGCCATTACATTGGCCAGACGGGTCTCTGAACTTCGAGCGCTTATGGTGGACCCACCATATGCTGTCTTTCACAAGGACAAGGTACAGTTGCGACCGCATCCGGTGTTCCTCCCTAAGGTGGTGTCGGCCTTCCATACCAAACAGGACATCTTCCTTCTGGTCTTCTTCCAAAGCCTCACTCATCTCGACGGGAACAGCAGTTATACTCCTTAGATGTCCGTAGGGCGCTTGCTTTTTATATCGATCGGATGAAGCCCTTCCGAAAATCCCCCCAACTCTTCGTTGCAGTGGCTGACCCGATGAAAGGCCTACTTGTCTCCTCCCAGAGGATCTCCTCTTGGGGGATGACGTGCATATGCACATACTATGACCTGGCTCATGTTCCCTCGGGCCATCTCACTGCACATTCTACCAGAGCTAAGGCTTCATCAGCCGCCTTCCTGGGCCATGTACCAATCCAGGAGATATGTCGCGTAGCTACCTGGTCCTCGGTCCACACCTTTGTTTCGCACTACGCTCTGGTCCAACAGTCTAGAGATGATGCAGCCTTCGGCTCAGCAGTTTTGCACTCTGCCACATCTCACTCTGACCCCTCCGCCTAGGTAAGGCTTGGGAATCACCTAACTGGAATGGATGTGAGCAATCACTCGAAGAAGAAAAGATGGTTACTCACCTTTGTAACTGTTGTTCTTTGAGATGTGTTGCTCATATCCATTCCAAACCTGCCCCCCTTCCCCACTGTTGGAGTAGCCGGCAAGAAGGAACTGAAGGGTGGCTGGGTTGGCTGGGGTATATATCCGGTGCCATAGAGGCGCCACGCTGACCCACCGAGTGTTGCTAGGGTAAAAAGTCTTCCGGCGAACGTGCACGCAGCGCGTGCACACCTGACTGGAATGGATATGAGCAACACATCTCGAAGAACAACAGTTACAAAGGTGAGTAACCGTCTTTTACCAACCCTACACCTTGTACCAGCTGGTTCGAACAAAACATTTTCATCTCTCATCCTGTCCTGGCCTCCCATCCTTGTTTCACTTGCGGTTGGTGTGTTCCTGTTCCGTCTCTCAGAACTGTGTTTATAAAGTACTTTTATCTTAGGGGGTACCTGCATCTTTTGATATGTGCACACATGAATGGCCTGGGCCTGCTACTACTCAGGAGTGCCTGTGTTTTTTGCCAAGTTCATGTACCAGACAGTGAATCTGTAAGGAAGCATCTGCTTTGTAACAAAGCCTGATGTTTGCTCATAACCTGACTTGCTGACTTTGCTTCATAGCAGCAGGATCTGACTTTAGTTCAGGCCTTGGACCTTGTACCAGGTCCATGTTTCAGGCTCTCTTTCTACTACAACAGTAGGTTTTCTCTAGAATAGAGCTTGTAAATGGTACCAATACTCCTCTGTTTCACTCCATGTTTCACAGCCGTGTATGATACAACCTGCTTCTGGCGTTTTAAACTTCAGTGGATGTCAGAACAGAATAGGAGCTGGCTAGTCCAGGACTGGTTTTAGGTATGGGAACCACACTTAAATTACAGATCATAGGCTTTTTGGGGTTGATTATGCAAGCTGCCAAGTGCTTTCAATTCCCATTGTAGTCTCTGGGAGTTGAGGATGCTTAATGCTGCAGAATTGGGCCCTCCAAGGCTGATGGTGAAGGTTCGATCCTTTTGGATGGTGCCTCTTCTTTTACCTGAATCTGGAGGTGGACCCACAACACTGGTTTGCTGAAGAACATTTTTTACTTGTCATCAGTGGTGCAACATTGATTTTTAGTGCTTCTGTCCATCACATTTTTAGCCATGTGTCAAGAAGACCTACTTGGAGCTGAACAGTGCAGACAAGTCAAGAGCATGGACTCCTCTGTTCTAGCCAACACTTTCCTCTTTATTGAAGTTTGGGAATAAGGGAAGTAGGAGACAAAGGTCTTCTGAGATGATTAAGAGGCTGACACATCAGTATACACAGATCTGGCACCTCAACAACAGACTTTTGCTGTTGTGTGTGAAGTAATTGCAAATAGAAGAGGTCACAAATTGTCATCAATAACTGCTCCATACTTAGTTTTCAGTGTAATTAATTGTGTCTACATGCTCTCAGTCATTGATCTGATTTGTTTCCCCTATCAGTTTTTTTCTCTGCATTTGAGGCATATATTTGTTTAAAAATTGAGACTAGATATGTAAATCCATCACCAAGGAGACCAAGATTATATATATGAAATACCACAGAGCCATAATTTAAATGTCAATTGTACTGAAGTTTGTCATGTTATTTGATTTTATAGATTTATACTGTCTGCGGAGGCCAATAAATGAAAAATTATCGTTGGCCTATGTGACAGCCATCTGCAGCTTGTCATTCTGCTAATAATTTGTCCACTGTTTCTGTTTTTTATTGCATGAAGGTCATCCTAATAGTTAATGAAATGTGAATCTTTTCCACGTGTTTTTCTCATTTTACCTTCCTAATGTCTATCATTTCTGTAAGTGCATCTTGTGTTCCTAATATAGCTGTCCCTTTGTTTCATAATGACTAATTTGGTCTAGTGGAGATTCATTGCACAATAGAAAAGCATTTACAGTGAAGACAGAAAATATTTTTCTCTCTGGAGGCAGTTTTTATTGAACTGAAGTACCGTACAAAGGTAGCTTCTTATTGTTAAACATTATTACCATAACATAATATATACAACATTTTATTAAAGATAGGAAATTAAGCTGATCTAATATTATGAGATCCATATTAAACTTATCATTTGAAAACAGTAGGCTAAAAGGTAGCTGTGCAGAAGTGATTTATTTCTTGGGAGGAGGGGATGTAATATTTACTGAACAAACAAATCCTCTCCTTGCACTTATAGGAAATGTTTGCAACCAAACACAAAACTGCAAAATCAGCCCCTTCTGGACAGATGCCAGTCTGTAGTGAGTATACCCAACTGCTGAATCCAAACATACCCCCAAGTCTGGGCTGACTCTAGTCACTGTTTCTAGATCTAGGCCTCTCTAGGGCTCTTTTTCAGACTCAGATCTTGGTTTAAGCCCTTGCTTTTGCAGTCTGGCTGCCCCAGACCTTGGATATGTGACGATTTCAGTCTTCATTCTTAAAGAAAAAGCAAGTTTCTTGCCCTCTTAGCTGTGGAGAAAGCTTCAAAATGTTATCCTGATGTACCCTAAAGCAGGGTTTCTCAAACAGGGGTTGCCACTATTGTAGAGAGAGCCCCTGGCGGGCTGGGCTGGGGTGTTTACCTGCCCCATCTGCAGATCCGGTTGATCGTGGCTCTCACTGGCCGTGGTTTGCTGCTCCAGACCAATGGGAACTGCTGGAAGCAGCATCCAGTAAGTCCCTCGGCCCACGCCACTTCCAGTAGCTCCCATTGGCCTGGAGCCAGTGGGAGCTGCGATCGGCCAGACCTGCAAATGGGGCAGGTAAACACACCGGCCTGGCCCGCCAGGGGCTTTCCCTACACAAGCGGCGACTCCTGTTTGAGAAACCCTGCCCTAAAGGCTAAAAAAGCAGAAGGCCAATAAAAAGAACACAAAGCTGTTATTTTTACATAATCTCATGATTTTTGAATATTTGGGGCTGGCAATATTGGGAATTCCATCTTTCAAAGATGGGGGCCTAGTTCCCTTCTGTCCATCCCACTAGAACTATGGTTGATAATCAGGGTCCAGACACCCCAAGGAGAGAAGAGGGGGTCTGAACCTCGAAAGAATAAGCAGTTGAATCAACTGGTTGTGTACAATGTTGTTGCATGTAAAAGTATGTCAGGTAAGGTCTTTTGTGAACTCGTGAAATGTTCTAAACTTGATGGTCATTAGGAGATATGTGTTATGGTTATGAATGTATGCACCTACATATATGTAGAAAAGTGTAATTGTAATTAGGGAGCAATTACAAGCATCACCTCACAGAAGTGTGGGGAAGCAATCAGGCGGGGTGGGTGGGGCACATCTCAGGCTAGTTGTTTACAGAAAACTAACTCCAAGCACCTAGCATTGTACAAGCCTGGGGAAGACAATGATAAGCCATTAAAGTTAATGGAAAGACATTGAAACTGAAAAGAAAATCCCAGTTTTGGAAAACCCAGGAGGGCATTTCCCCTGCTCTTTATAACCATGAATTACCATAGTCTGAGAAAAAACAATGAGGAGACCTTGTGGCACTTTAGAGACTAACAAATTTATTTGGGCATAAATTTTCCTGGGGTAGAACCCACTTCATCAGTTGAATGAAGTGAAAAATACTGAGAGACAGAGAGAGAGAACTGCAAACCCTGTTAAAACTTAAAGGGGAAGGAAATGGAATCTGAAGTGAAGGTTATTCCAAAACAAACTGCCAGCATCTAAGCAGGGTGCTGTCTGTAAAACATTGAATCCCCTCTAGGACAGAGGGCATGCTGGGAAACTGTTCAGAGGCAATAGGTACCTTGTATTAAAGAAGGGAATGTAGCTAATTTGGAAGTGTGAAGTCTGAGTTTGCATCTTTGTTTAGTTTCTGTGTAACCTGTATGTGTTTGGGCTTGGCTACACTCACACTTTACAGTGCTGCAAGTTTCGCGCTCAGGGGTGTGAAAAAACACCCCCCTGAGCGCTGCAAGATACAGCACTGTAAAGCGTCAGTGTAATCAGGGCCGCAGCGCTGGGAGTGCGGCTCCCAGCGCTGCACGTTACACCCGTAGAGGATGTGGTTTACGTGCAGCACTGGGAGAGCTCTCTCCTAGCGCTGCCGCTCCGACCACATTCACACTTCAAAGCGCTGCCGCGGCAGCGCTTTGAAATTCCAAGTGTACCCATACCCTTTGCCTTTGTCTTGCCATTTATGTTTCATCTGTTGTGCAATCTGGGTGGAGTGTGCAGCCCCAAGCGGACTGATAATGGGGGGCAGGTTTCACTCCTGCTGTGGGGGTGACAAACCAAAGGGGAAAAGACCAAGTAGCTGGTAGTTAAGAACTTGAGGGAAGTATTTGGGAGACTCTGAGCCAGAAGAGCTGTTGGGGTCACCCCGAAAGAAATAACTAGGTGATTGGAAGCCAGGGTGACAGCTTTTATGCTTGTAGGCTGGCTATTAGTGTGAGAGCTCTGAGTCATACCAACATGGCATTAAAGCACCCAAAGTTACAAGGCAGAAGGTGACAGAACCAACTGCTCTGGATAATCCCCAAAACATACCCTATGGAAAGTATTATTGTAAATTGAGAGTTGTGTGTAGTAGCAACTTTTTCTTTCTCAGTGCCTACGGGGTAGTTTCTAGCTGACAGTTTTTATTCACCTTCCTTTTTAAATCCACTGACACCATTAGGTGACAGCCTAGCCAAAAATGTACAATAATGCAATTCTTGAATGAGGCTCTTGAAAATTTACTTCAAAATATTACTGTTCACCTTAGAGTATTAATATGATGCTTGAATTGTGGATGTCTGGCTTAAAAAAAAAGTGTATGTATGGAAACTTGACAGCTCTTTGGGGCTGAAATAAACAGTTTGGGTCAGTATTTAGCAACAGAACTGTAGTGATGGGACCATCCTCTTCCCAGTAGATGGTGGGAACAGTAAAAATAATCAATTTTTATAAGAGTTGAGCTGCATAACCAGCTCTCTTAGAACTGTGCATTTCATATTCTGAATGTTTATTTCTATGGCTGTATATGTCAGGTTGGAAATAGCATAACGATCATGTAATTTAAAAAAATTGTCATGGAAACCGAAGATTAAAAATGCTTTCCAGCTAGCAAGTTATGAGTAAGCCAATCTGAAAATGTCAACATACAGTTTCTAACAATTAATTTTTTTCTTTTCATGCTGTTCAACTGACACTAATTCATAGACAATTTATAAAATAAAGTGAGTATCACAGTAAGATTGGATGTCAGCATTTGCTGGCCCTAGGGATCTTTTACAATTTGGCAAATGTTTTCCTTTCTGTTATTCTGGGCAGAATGCTAATAATTAGGTTTAGGAGCTAATGAATAATTTGGTGATGTGAATCTGCTGCTAAGATGTTATGTGTGTGTGTAATGCTGAATAGGGATAAGAAAATCCTATAAGAAATCTACAGTGTGTGATGTTACTGACTAAAATAGCAGAAAATAATTCATAAACATATGCACAACTGCTATAGGAAAAGTTCATAGACAATCATAAAATTGCTGTGGAATTCTTACTAAAATAAGAATATTTCAGTGTTTTAAAAATATTAATCCAAAGTCAAGTGAGTAAGGGGGAATAACATAATGAAAAGATGACACCTCTGCAACCAAACTGCTTTTCAATATGCAGGCTAAATCCTAGTTAACAATGTGCCTATGGACACAGTAGGAAACTTGCAGGAACCCATTGCTACCCCAATGCTAAATCCTGCAGAAAGCCATTAGAACATAATAATGACCAAACAGGGTCAGACCAATGGTCCATTTAGCCCAGTGTCCTGTCTTCCGACAGTGGCCAATGCCAGGTGCTTCACAGGGAATGAACACAAGAGGGCAGCTATCGAGTGATCCATTCCCTGTCACCCAGTCCCAGCATCTGGCTGTCAGAGTCTTAAAAGTTACTTAAGAGCCATTTTCCCTATCACCTACTTTACTCTGAAGGTATAATAGGGAGTGGCCATGTGGAAGTGGGCATAATCTATGTAAGTAGGTAGTTACTTGGACCAGTGAATACTTTCATATCACATCAAATACCTGCAATAGGGCTTATTATAAAAGGATTAGGGTACTTCTTAAAAGGAGTAGACTATCATAAGAAGGCTATTTATAGGAATGATGTTAGGCATAATTGCCACACTGCCTGGTATGGGTCATCACTGAAAGTGCCAAATTCAGGACAGACTGTAAGAAAGAGAGCAAATGCACTCCAAAACCTGTGGCTTATTTTATAATTAGATTTCACCAAGCCAGTAACGAAAGTGAGCTCCTGTATCACCCCAGTGGTTAACAAGAAGCCAAGACACAGTGCCCCATTCCACCCCTGGCTTACCACCCAACAGCTGGATTTCAGTGATAAATGATTATATGCGATCTCTGATTTTAATAAAGTTTTTCCCAATCCCAAAAGACCAGCCAGTTCTCCAGATCAATCTGTGTGCTTTCACCAAAAACCATGCTGCAGCCAATTCTTTTAGTGAACTAAAAATTAAAGGTTTGTTAATAAAAAGAAAAGGAGATAGTTATTAAATGATTAAAGGAATCATATACATTACAATTTATTTCAGAGTCTGTAGGTCAGGATAATAGAAGCGATGTTAAGTGTGCTAGCTTGCAATAAGACTCTCTGGATCACACAAAAGATTGGGGATCATCGGTTTTTGTTCAGAGCTTCCTCTTGTTAAAATCACCGTCCAGAGAAGTGAAGACAAAGCAGTGATGTCAGTCTCCTCTTTTACACTTTCAGCTCATGTGCCTAGAAAGTTACTGGCACAAAGATGGAGTCTTAGATCACATGTCCTTACATGCCTCATTGAGTCATGGGGCTGCTATTGTGTCAGTGCTGTCTGAAATGTCTCCAGAAGGGTCTCACAGGACGAGTTGATTGTCCTTATTGGGCCATCAGGCAGGCAGGCTGGCTAGCCTTACTGCAAATCTCTTTTGGGGCGTCACCCAAGAAAACAACATGTTTGAGATACAAACATGTAGCAAATGTTCATAACTCCCTATACAAAGATAATACATTGATTCAAACAGGATAATAATATTTAGCAGATTATAATTTTTCCATTAATACTATTAATTCCACAACATACTTTGTACAAGATTTTCTGCAGTTTTGTAAGAGTGGTGACTGTAGTAGCATAACTAGTTATCTTTCTCTTTTTATAGAGCACCACAATAATAATGCTTCTTTTACAGTTTATGTATTTGTCTTGAGGGTGGCAGAGGGGTTATATTAGTTTCCTGGTAGAATTTGGCTTATATAATGGAATTAGACAGCCAGAATTTTATATTGTAAAATTCTTATGCATAACCCTTAGAACACTAGCTTCTTCTACAGTGTTGTAGCTGAGGCACATCCAAAGGAATAGTAAGCAGTCATTTTAGAGTTAGGGGGCAACATCTTTGGTCTGTTGAAGTCAATGGGCATTTTTTTTATTTACTTCAGTAGGGCTAGGATTTCACTCATGAATTTTTGGCTTCATATGATAGACAAAGCTGTTGAAACTTTATAAACTCTCAGAACTGGTTTACTTATGAAAAAAAGAAAAAGAAGCAATCCAGTACTTCAGCTGGAAGACTGAGAGAGTTATGCAGCTGGTGGGTATCTCTGGGGCACTTCTGTCGTATTACTACTGATTAACTTTGGGAGGCAAAAATCTGTGCTGGAAACTTGCCATCAAGGTTGGTAGGACTTGGGGGTGCTTTACTGATTTGGTGCATTTGAAATCTAGGCTTGGTTGCTCGCTGTCTGGGCTAGGTTGATCTGCAGTAAGGTGTGTTAGTACCTAATTTCTAGCAGGGCTCTTTGAAGTAAGGTCAGTGCAGCTTTTTGTTTTTGTTTTTTTGAATAGGCCAGATGTTAGGGGTGCCTGAGTAAAAAGGGCAGAGTCACCCATTTCAGCTATGTATGGGGCACAGACTTTAAAAAGCACACAGGCTACCATAGACTTCCAGTGGCTGGTAAGACACTGGAGGCATCTGGGAGGCAAAGGGTACCAAAGCTTATCCATCTCTCTGGCTGCTACCCCATGCTTCTTATCCATATGGCACTAATTATACTGTCAGGTATGACCCTGAGCAGATCAGCAGTGACTACAGGACTCTGGAAGTGAGGGTGTGCAAGTGATGTTCTCATCCATCCTCCTGGTTGAAAGTAGGGGCCCAGGCAGGGGGACATGTGACTCACAGATTAATGGGGGACTGCATAGATGGTGTTGATGGGAGGGCTTTCAGATTCTCGACCAGGGGATGCTGTTCTGGAAAGGAGAACTGTTGGAAAGAGATGGAGGCCACTTGACTGAGAAGGAGAAAAGCATTTTTAGACACTGATTTGCCAACCTACTGAGAAGGGCTTTAAAGTAGGTAAAAAGGGGGCAGGGGACAAAAGCAAAAAGGTGACTGGTGTCATAGACACTTGGTGGGATAAATTTAATGACTGGAACATTGGTATAGAGGGGCATAGCTCGTTCAGGAAGAACAGATAGGGAAAAAAGGAAGAGGGTGTTGCATTACACATCACAAATATATACATTCATTTTGAGGTCCAGAAGGAGGTGAGTGGCAGATCAGTTGAAGGTCTCTGTGTAAAGATAAAAGGGGAAAAAACAGGGGCAATGTAACGATAGCAGTATAGTACATACCACCAAATCAGAAGAGGAGGTAGATGAGGAATTTCTAGAACAAATAATAGAAATATCTAGAACATAAGACTTGGTAGTAATGGGGGACTTTCAGTGCTCAGACATCTGTTTGGAAATAATACAACAAAACACAAAATGTCCAATAAGTTCTTGGAATGTATTGGGGATGACTTTTTTTTTTTAAAGGAGGAAGTAATCCCAGGGGGTGGTGGCAACCATTTTAGATTTGATTATTCCTTATAGGGAGGAATTGATTGTGAATCTGAAGATGGAAGGCAATTTTGGGTGACAGCGTCCATGAAATGATAAGAGTTCAAAATTTTAAGGAAAGGAAAGAATGTAAGCAGCAGAATCAGGACAAACTGTAACAAACTCATAGAATTAGTAGGTAAGTTCTCATGGGAAGAAAATCTGAGGGATAGAGGAGTTCAGGAGTGTTGGCAGTTTCTCAAGAAATAAATTGAAGAGACAACAGCAAATTACCCAATGCTAAGGAAAAATAGGAAGAATAGTAAGAGGCCACTATGGCTCCATCTGGAGCTCTTTAATGACCTGAAAACCAAAAAGGAATCCAAAAAAAAAGTGCTTTTATCCCATGAATAAATTGCTAAAGATGAGTACAAAAGAATAGCACAAGCATGTAGGGACAAAATCAGAAAGGCTAAGGCAATAAAATAGTTATACCTAATAAGGGACATAAAAAGCCATAAGAGGGTCTATAAATACCCTAGGAGCAAGATTCAGATGAAGTAAAGTGAAGGTCCACTACTTAGTGGGAAAGGAGAGCTAATAATAGATGACATAAAAAATGTTGGTGTTCAATGGCTATGCTTTAATCTTCACTAAAAAAGGTTAATTGTGACCAGATACTTAGCACAATTAATATTAATAGCAAGAGGGAAGGAATACAAGCCAGACTAGGGGGGAAAACCAGGTTAAAGAATATTTAAATTAGATGTATTCAGGTCAGCAGGGTGTGATGAAATTCATCGTAGGGTATTTAAGGAACTAGCTGAAACAGTCAGAGAATTATGGACCAGGTAGCCTAACTTTGATACCTGGAAAGACACTGGAACAAATTATTAAACAATTTGTTTGTAAGCACCTAGAAGATTACAGTGGTATAAGGAATAACCAAGAACAAATCGTACCAAACTAATCAAATTTTCTTCTTTGGCTGGGTTACTAGCCTAGTGGGTAGGGGGAAGCAGTAGATGTGATACGTGATTTTAGTAAAGCTTTTGGCACAATCCCCCATGACCTTCTTGTAAGCAAACTAGAAAACTAGAAAAATGTGGTCTAAATGAAATTTCTATAAGCTGAGTATATATCTGGTTGGAAGACTGGAATCAGAGTCATTATGAAGGTTCTCTGTAGAACAAGGACAATGTTTCTAGTGGGATCCTGCAGGGGTCAATCCTGGATCTGGTACCAGTCAACATTTTTGTTAATGACTTGGGTAATGGAGTGGAGGGTATGCTTGCAAAATTTGCTGATGAGGCCAAGCTATAAGAGGATTGCAAGTACTTTAGAGGACAGGATTAGAATTCAAATAACCATGATAAATTGGTCTAAAATCAACAAGATGAAATTCAATAAACAGAAGTGCAGAGTACTACGCTTCAGATGCACAGCTACAACACGAGGTGTAACTGACCAGGTGGTAGCACTACTGAAAAGGATCACAAATTGAATATTAACCTACAGTGTGATTCAATTGTGAAAAAGGCTAATATCATTCTGGAGTATTTTAACAGGACTATTGGATGTTGTTTGTGATTGTGGATGTGAGTGTCCTGCTCTACTCAACACTAGTGAGACCTCTGCTGAAGTACCATAGATCTGGGCACCACACTTTAGGAAAGATGGAGACCAATTGGAGAGAGTCCAGAAGAGAGCTACAAAAACGATAAAAGTTTTAGAAAACTTGACATATGTGGAAAGGTTAAAAAATTGGGAATGTTTAGACTTGAGAGAAGACGACTGAGGTTTGGGACCTGGTAAATCTTCAAATATATTAAAGACTGTTATGAAGAGGACAGTGATCAGTTGTTCTGCAAGTCCACTGAAGGTAGGACAGATAGTAATAGGCTTAATCTGCAGCAAGGAAGATTTAATTTTTGATATTAGGAAAAACTTTCTAACTGTAAGAATAGTTAAGTACTGGAATAGGCTTCTGAGGAAAGCCGTGGAATTCTTGACACTGAAGATTTTTAAGAAGAAGTTAAACAAACACCTGTCATGGATGATCTTGGTTTACTTGGTCCTGCCTTGGTGCAGGTGGCTGGACTAGATCAGCACTTCTCAACAGGGGTCCGTGAACCCTTTCAGGAGGGCCCTGGGGCTGCGCAGCTAAAACCCAGAACCCAAGCCCCAGCACCTCCCGCAGGGCTGAAGCCAGGAGTCGTGGGGTTGAAGCCCCAATCCCCAACACCCCCTGAAGGGCTGAAGCCCCAATCCCTGGCACCCACTCCGGGGCTGGAGCCAGGAGCAGCAGCGCTGAATCTTGGAGCCCCAAGTCTTCCCACAGAGTAGAAGCCATGAGCCCATGGTCAGAGTTGGGGGGCACAGAGGGTGTTGCTTCTTACCTCTGAAACTACAGTGCAAGAGCAGGGCAGTCCCAGGGCAGCTCCACACTACCCTTCGCCCCCACACACCTCCTTCTCTCTCCACCCCTTGGCCAGGTTGGAGGTGGGAATCCAGAGCCAGGCAGTGCGGGACTACTGCTGCTCTGGCTGGTGTCATGGAGCAGGCAGCTGTGGCATTCCCTCGTGTCCTGCTGGTGCTGGTGCAGGGGTTTGAAGCGGTTCCTTATCTCCTAGCCGCCTTTGCTAATGCAGCCGGTAAGAACTGCCTGGGCAGGGGGATTTGGCTCCATTGCTGGCAGAGCCCTTGGGGAACAGGGACTGCAGGGGAGCCCTCCTGGCACACAGACCCTTGTCACCCCCTCCCTGCACCCTTAGCTACCCACTGCAACACAGCCCCTAGCTACCCCCTCCCTGCACCCTGAATTATTTCCCCTGCCCCCGCACAGCCCTAGCTAGCCCCCTCCCTGTACCAAGCTACCCTCTCCCTGGACCCTGAGCTATCCTCCTGCCCCTCCTTGCACCGAGCTATCCCCTCCCTGCACCCTGAGCTACCCGTCTGCCCACACACAGCCCCTAGCTAGTCCTCTCCCTGCACCGAGCTACCTCTTCCCTGCACCCTGAGCTGTTTTCAAACTTTTTGAGGGGAGCCACTCACCTTTGAGTTATAATTTTTGGTTGCCTCTTCCCCCACCCAGACAGGTGGGTGGCCTGCTGAAGTGAGTCAGGGGGTAGAAGTGCTGCTTTCTCCCCAGACCCTGCTGTGCGGAGCTGGCATGAGTCCCGCTGGCCCATGCCCACCCAAACGAAGTCCAACCACGCCTATGCCAGAGTGCCCCTGCCCCCAGCCCAGAGCCCTGAGTCCTCCTCTCCCCTGCTGGGCACTGGAGTTTTTATAGCATGTTGTG
This sequence comes from Chelonoidis abingdonii, assembly GCF_003597395.2. Classification (NCBI taxonomy): domain Eukaryota; kingdom Metazoa; phylum Chordata; order Testudines; family Testudinidae; genus Chelonoidis; species Chelonoidis abingdonii. Next base: position 30,633,342 of record NC_133778.1, on the reverse strand, counting down.
GGGTCCTCAGAAAAAAAAAGATTGAGAACCCCTGGACTAGATGATTTCTTGAGATCCCTTCCAGCCCTACATGTTTTAATTCTATGGTTTTGATTTTTCTTGTAGTGGTGAATGTTCCCACTTCTTTGTAGCATTTCTGGTTTTTGTGACAGTGTGAATAATATCTAATATGGAGTAGAACAGTGTTAAGATTGATTTATGAAGGTCTACCAGCCACATTTTTGAATGCAGCCAAAGAGGTTTAAAATGGATCTCATCTAGCAAGCCTGGATCTGTCCATCTGGTTAGGAAGTAGAATGTCTAAAAGGGAGGAGATTTAGCATCCCAAGAAGACCTTCTTCTCCTCACTAGTCAGCCTCCCTGGGGATGAGGTTCAAGATATGTTTCCATACACCTATTTTGTGTGCCTTCCTTCAAAGGAGTGCAGAGATGAGGGGTGTCTGGTATGATAATAAGCCAGAACCTCTGGATTAAATCACTTTTGTTAAATAGGCTGTATAGAATAGTGAACTCTGAAACCTCTGAGATCATCCAAAGACTGGATATGGACCTGGGGCTTGAAAAGCAGGTCATGAGAATCTGAGAAGAGACACTCTAGAGGGAAAGGAAGAGAATGGGATAGTTGACAGCTTGCCTGTAATAAGAGAGTCAGAAAATAGATGTACTTTCCATAAATGTAATGTGTTATCCTTTTATTATTCTGTAACTAGGACAAGGGTGCCTTAATTAGTTTAGTTTGAAAAATGTAAATCTAGATTTGTTCTATAAACTTTTCTTGTATTTTAGTACCTTTTTTCTTCAATAAATCTGGGTTGAGGTTTGCAAAGCCACCTTGGAGATCAGTATATGAAATTCCCATTAATTTTGGTTTTTAAGACTGTGGATCTTCTATTGTTATTTATGCAATTACTCACAGGCTATCCAAAGAGCATAAACCCGTTTTATCTTTGTGGGGAGATAGTGTAAAGGGTGCCTGGAATATTACCCTTCTGAGAGGTAGCAGTTGAAAGGGCATGAACAAAGATGTCCACTCCCAGAAGGTGTTTCATAAAGTACTGCAGTCAGGTTAATGCAAGAGAGAAGCCTAAGAACAAAAGGGGAGATAAATGCTGAAGAGGGTGCAGATGACCGAGTTGTTTAAATATATGCATTTTAAGTACTTATAAGACACCTATTATCTTGGTATATAAACACCAAATGCAGACTAAGCACAGGAAAAATACCCCTCTCCCGCAAAATGTTCTTTGTTCATTTCATCATGATCTCAGAGACGTCATTAAGGTAAGGGCTTTATTGAAAAGATTGTGGGGCTTTTATTTAAAACCAATCACCATCAGGCTTGGGCTCAATCCGGCCTTTTCCAGCAAGGAGTTCCTTCGCTGGCATCATCTTACTGAAAATACTGTGTCCCAAGAACCTGAATGTTTTATTCTGGATCTTGCCCTCCAGAGGAATGATGCACCAGGCAACAGACTCAGCAGGATGGATATGATGCGTTGACCTCTGGTTTAACTAGGCCTTACTCCATTAAGGACATTGTAAATTAGGACTGAGGCTTTGAATCTTAACATTGTTAAGCACAATGACAATATAAAAGGGCTAGATTTTCAAAGAAGGATCCAGCATTCCACCTGCCTGTTTTATATATGGAACACCTGCCAGTTAAACAAAGTACATAATTATTTCTTTTACATTAGCAAATATCCATTTTTATGCTGGTGTAATACTTGGGGCCAGGTTTTAGACAACCTGAAAACTGAGTTTGTGAGAGTGCGAGATATTTTTATCCTTCATCATTAAGCTATAGACCCTAACTCATACAAACCAGAAAGAAATGCAATGCATACATAGTTTATGTTGGTTTAAGATGCTCACTGAAACACAGCACATTAAGAGAATGAAAGAGTCAGGTACATTGGTCAACAAGACTTACTGCCTTTTTATAGACTCCACTTTCCACTCAAGCTAGTTATAGAGCATTATGAACTATGGAGGCCAGTTGCACTCTGGAGAATGCCCTTTATTTTCCCTTAAGTCATTGTATTAGTAGAGATACAATTTGAACAGACCTAAGAAGGGTCAACATGATAAGGAGTTCCTCTGTGAACGTAGTGAAGTTCATTTAGAAGACTTACTGATGATCAGAGGCAAGCTTCGTACCATCAATATTAACTAAGACAGGTTCCACAGTTAGTGCATTTATTACCCACCTCAATAGCTGGTAAGATTTTCCCTCTTTACTCCTTTTATATGTCATAAAGAAATTTATCAAATCTGAACTACTGAATTATTCTTTTTAACTAAATGTTTCCAGAATATTCTACTGGTGCCTCAAATCAGGAAAACTAGGTGTTAGCATAAAAAAAACCCCCGAGATGAGGATAAAAATGTAATTAAAAGAGAAATGCTTGTTTTAATCACAAAGCAGGCCGTAAGTAGAATACACAGATGAAACTAATATACAGTAGGTAAGGGTCTGACAAGCATTTCCCTACTGCAGTATTGCATTATCAACCAAATGTGCTTTTAATTGCATCTGTTGGGAGACGCACCCTAGCAAGTCTGGAGAAACATACAAGAAAGAAACTTGAGCAATAGACAAGATGCACAAAGGGTAAACAAGGAGGCATAAGTGTGAATGGATTGCCTGTGATAGGAGGAGACTGGATTCAATGACCCATGAGATTCCTTCCAGTCCTGTGTTCCTCTGGAGTGCCTGAGAAATAAATTCACAAGTGTGAAAAATTGAAAAACATCAGAAGCAATATTTTCTTCTGTAAATGAGCAATAAGATGTAAATAGTTTGTGGTTGAGCTTCCCACCACCAATTCAGACCTGGCATCATTGTGTCAATTGGCCCATGCTGCTTCAAGATTAGCTCTTTAAAAAAACCCCAAACACCTGTAGCTTTCTTGTATAAGTTTGCACAAAGTTTGATAGCCACAGTGACATGATTAATCCAGAGCTGGGTTAGTATAACTGACAAGAGATGTGATATGATCTCTCATTGGTGACATCACTTTTTTAGTGTACTGAATGCCCATTAGCCATTTTCTGTTTTGTTCATCCTAATTAATTGCTGGAAGATTTCTGCAGTAAACACTCTGACCACATTTCTTTTGTTGTAAGTAAGACTTATATTAAAAAATGTACAGTGTATAAGAGGTTGCATTCTACCCTCCAGTCATCAAAAGATCAGGAGATATAGGCCTTTGTTCCCCAGCTCTACTTTTCAAAACATGCTGTATGTTTCCAGTTATATGTGGGAGGTGTTTCTTGGGTAATAAAAACTTCCACATTTTTTTCACACAAGTAAGGTCTAGGGGCAGCATGGAGAAAAATATGGAGACTATTGTAGGAGAAGCAAACAGGACATCAAGGTTGGCATTGTTGCAGGAGTATGTGTGGAATTGGAAAGGGTATAAGTAGGCTTGGAAGTATTAGGTTTTTATTGGTAAATGTCAGTAAACTGATTTCATCATCCATGCACAAATGGATGAAAAAACATTTCCATCAATAGTAACTGAAATTCACAGACAAGCAAAGTGAGAAAAATTCTGCTTGAGAACTTATTCGAGTTTGATTTAAGGATACTTTATGTATCAACATCACAAGTCAAAAAATACAATTTGTGTGTTAACAGTTATAAAGCTTTAACTTTTCGAATCTCAGCTTCTACTGTCCCTAAATAATTATTGCTTAGCCCCCAAAATGTCCTTCAACTGTGCAAATGTAAAGTGATTAGAAATTGAAAAAATGCTTCAAACCCATAATTTTGTGCAGCTGTGAAAATTTAAATCAATACAACTAAAAATAGCTTACAACAATCATCTATATTATCTGCCAAATTTATATTTATAAGTCTAGACATAAGAGACTAAAGTGAATAGATGGTGACAGAATTGTACAAAGCTGTGAAGATGAGGACTTGATGCTTAAACTGGGTGTGAAGAGAAGAGCGAGCTAAGGAAGGGGAGTTGACACAGTCAGACAGACAGACCGACAAGTAAGAAAATCTTAGCAATTGTGATTAGTATGATTGGAGTGGGAAGATGGTACTGGGGGTGTTGGGGAAGCCAGATAAGATTGCAGTAATCAAGAAGAGGGCTGATGAGCTCTGCTATGATAGTTTTAGGTGTATGGGCAGAAAGAAAAGTTTGAGTATGACACATTGTGTTGGGAGAAGAAGCAGGATTAATGACACTTTCCTACTAATGAAACTAATCTCAACATGATGACTTCAACCAAGGGATTAAGGGGTCTTCTCTCCAGAATTCTCATAGTATAAATCAAAATAGCCTTATAAATAAAAATACCTTGTCATTACATTCTGAAGAGACCCTCATTGGGAACAGAATTCAGAGACAGGAATGACCTGCTGGCAACAGAGGGGAAGGATGGAGAGCTGTAATGCTTACTGGCAAAAACCTCCCAACGTCAGACAGTTTGCACAGAAATGTAAAATCCTTCAAAGCAGCAGCCCTCTACAAAGGAAAATAACCAGACTTGTGGGAAGCAACTTTTGTAACCTTCAGCGTCTATACCCTAGTCCATAAAGGAAATGTTTTTCTACCACTCACATATTGTCTGCAGATCCATGGTAACTTACCAAGAATTTTTGCTGAGGGCTAATGATCTTCTTTTCTGGAGGCCCAAGACATGCTCTTGCAGGCAAATTTAATGGCATTATAAAACATATTAAAATTACTGATGCTTAATGTAATTGATACATCATGTTCTGAAGCTCTTATCATTTTAGTCTTACTAAATTATCTTCAGTGTCAAACTACCTAATGTTCTAATTATATTATTTCATTTCTGGTTAGAAATATTTGTGCAATAAAAAGATGTATTTACTAGCCTAGCCTCCCCTCCCCCAAGAGTGTTGTGTGGTTTAAAATAGCTGGAGCTTGTCAGTTGACAACAGGCTGCTTTGCTTATTAGGGTCCATTTGCACTACAGATAGACAGATAGAACTGTGATATGTGTAACTTGGCTCTAACATGGTTCAATGCATCCACATAGCATAATTCTTCCCAGCAGAATTGTGTTGACCTGTTTACAGCTACTACCCTTGAACTGTACATCACTGCATTTGGGAAAATTGGGGCATCTATTATATCCTGCCTCAGAGGCAGAGGATTATGGGTGTTTTTAAGATTTCACCCTACCACACACTGAGTGCATTAGAGTTCTGGGATTTTTTTTTCTGCACTGTCTTCAGAATCCATCAGAAGACACTGGGCACACTTTCTGAGAGGTTTGGCAATTCAGAAGGATACACGCCCTGGCTTCGCTTGTTTCATGCTTATCAGCAAGAAGATGATCAGAAAGCTCCTAGTAATCTAAAGTAGAATCAGAAAAGAAAATGACTACCGATGTAGAAATTTGTATCTCTTCCTTGCTGAAGTCTTCCAGGAAGATATAAGACCAAGTTGTTGTAATGCTGTAAAGTCAAGTGACAATGATTGACTGACATTTGAATTACCTGGCCCACTTTCACTTTCAGCATTGAGTGCCTTGATATTAAGGTGCCAGTCTACCTCCCAAGCATCAATCTTTGTGGATGAGGAAATTTCCACTGTTTTGTGTCAATTAGCTGCTAATATGAACTACCACTGCCTTACTCACATGTCAGGTGTGTGTTAGTTCATGGTGGTATGAGGTAGATGTATGTATGGAAAAAACACATGTTGTTGCAATGTGTGGTGGTCACTATTATCAAACATCTCTCGGATAATAGAGCCACTCAGAAATGCCTTCATCCCAAATTTGGTGGAGCTGTCAACATAACCCAGTCTAGACTATCTAGGTAGTAATATGGACCTCATCATGGTTTAGTTTAGCATTTGAGCACCTCAAATCACTAAATGATTTTTATTCTTGCAACACTTCTGCAAGTTAGAGAAATATTATCCTCATTTTACCAATGGGGAACTGGGGCACAGAGAGTTAGTCACTTCTCTGAGGTTACACAGGTAATCTTTGGCTGAGCTGAGAGCTAAAACCTGGCCTCCTGTTGCCTAGTACAGCGACTTATTTGCTAGATCGTCCTTCCTACCTAGTTCCCCTTTACTTTGCCCTCCACCCAATGGCACTGAGCTATGCTCCATGTCTGGGTGCCTCGTGGCCAGGTAGGCTTTTGTGGATTGCTGGTTTACTAGAATTAATAAGCTGATCCAAAATATGCACAATAGCAGGATTTTCAAGAACTCCAGCATGTGCACAAGGGAGTTGAATGGAACACTTTCCCCACCAGACACCGGAGAATGTAATGCTTACTGCAGTTCTTAAGGATTCATGCTACCTTTTGCTACTCTACGTAATGAAGCAATACCCTGACTACACTGATTCGGATTTTAACTGCGGTATGAGACTTGAAATAGATTTCCAAGGTGAAAGCTGTTTGCTTGACAATCTTTGTGACAGCAGCGGAGAATTTTACATCATGGCCTGGAACAAAAAGATGTCATTCTAGAGGCCTGATATTCATTCTGGATGAAATTCACCCACTGTGCAGAGGCCAGCATACAGGTTACGCACCACTTTAAGACCTAAGTGGTGCACAGGCTGTATGCTTGCTCTTTGCACTGGAGTTCATTTCACCCTGCCTGAGAATGGCTGGCTAGTGGGGGAGCTTAGCAGCAGTCAGTGCCTGGAAAGTTTAACTAGAAAGGGGAGGCCTTGTGGTTTCCCTCCCCATCCAACCCTTTTTCTGCCAATGTAATTGATTATGTTGGGATTTATTTATTTAATGGACTGAACTCTTCATGTGATAATTACTTACTTACACATAGCAGTCAGTGCAACAAATTAAACTGAGATTACTATATAAATGGTTAGCTGGCTATAGTGCAGTGATATGTGATTTATAGCAGACTCAGCTCCTGTACTTTAAGCCAAATGTGCCATTAGTTTTGCACAGCTTCCTTACTTAGTCTGATGACAATGTGTTAACAGATCTACAAACATGAAATTCCACAACGTACATGTTGCAAATTGGGCCAGAGGGAATTGCATTCCACAAAGATTAAGCACCATTCATTTTTGATGCTGGCTCTGCTTTGAACATTGGTTGTTCACAAAAAAAAAAAGGAATTATGATTATTATTTTTACTGTTGTCTTTCTATTTTTCTGCGTAAGAGACTATAGTGAGGGTGTAGGTGAAGGGGGCCGATGTGGTTGCAAGAGTATATCTGATGTCAGTTTAAAAAAACCCAACAGAGAGATTTTAAATTAAGGTGGGAGGATTTTAAAACCTAACCATACACTTTATTATAATCTACAGATACTGGTATGTGAAAACAAGGAGCTTGTGTGAAGTTTGTCGCAGAGGGCAACGGTTAGGAGCTGGTATAAATTGTCATTGTACTATTGACTTCAACAAACTTATGACAGTTTATGCCATCTGAGGATCTGCACCTTGTCCTAATCCATCACAGTAACTGAAGAGCGTAATGATATCCCTGCACCAGTATCTTCATCTCTGGATCCTGTCACATGTTAAGAATTACCATTCTTTAAAGTGTTTCTCTGGAAGTGCAGCTTTTAGCACAAATGTGCTGACCATCGTCTTGAACCAGGATCTACCAAAACCAGAATTATCGTACTTAAAACAATGGAAGACCTACCACACCATGGTATAGGGTAATTATTATTAAATATCAATGTTTTGGTAGCATAGAGAGATTCTGGTTAGAATCATGACATTAGGTGCTGCAGAGTCAGAAAAAGTCCCTTCTCTGCATTGTTTACCAACTAAAGACTCCACTCATATTTTGATTGGTCATCACAGAGTTTGGTAAGCAGGACTTTGAGTATGAAACCTCAGTAGTCCTCAGCATAGTTCTCGATGTTAATAAATGTGACTACTCTGGTGGTTTCTTTTGGACTTTTATTTCTGATTAATTATTACATCTAGATCCATAAAACAGTGAACTCCCCAACCAATTACACACACAGAAGAAAAATTCCCCATTGTAAAGTCGAAACAGGTTCTTCTAGGCGTGATAATGCCAATATTTGGTCAGATTTTATATAGATTTTTCACAAGCTGTGACATTCTTACCTGAGGCCAAATGGAACTCAAAAAGGTGTGCAATTCTTTATTCACTTTGTAAACATTAAAAAAAATGAAATAAATTACTTTTTTCCAAACTGATCCTTGCAGCTGGTTAAGGTACCAGCAAATGCATGAGCAGCAGTAGAAAATGGTCTTTGGAAATTTTAGTTTTTGATCCATTTAACCATATTATCACTACAAGCAGCAATTGCTAAGACTGATTGCCAGTGTATATTGTCTTCAGAGAGTTCACTGGTGCTTTACCTTTTATAAGTGTGCTTCCACTTCAGTTTTTTTCCACTGTTCTCTGTAATGGCCATTCTAGTCATTCTTCTCAGATTGGTAGTGAAGAATGAGCTACAGCAGGAATAATAGCAGCATGAATTGAAGTTATGGATCCAGCCCATTTAAGCTTTATTCCAGCAAAGCCTTTAGGCACCTGCTTTAACTCTGGTTAAAATACAAAATAGTCCATATATTCAGTGCAGCCTAAGTAACCATTTCTATAGGAATCGTATTGTTTCCATTTTCTGTTGTTTATCTCTGTAAATTATCTCTGCAGCATTAACAGTTTTTATTTCTTTCTATTTTGTCTGGTGATGCTATATAGTCAATATATACCATATATACTTGCTCATAAGCTGGTTCATTTATAAGCCAATATCCCCAAGATAGATAAGTAAAAATGGAAAATTTGTGTAACCCGTTCAAAAACCTACCCTGTAATTCAGGGGTCAGCAAACTTTGGCTCCTCCGCTGATGGATAAGTTGCTGGTGAGCTGAGCTGATTTGTTTACCTCGAGTGGGCACGGAGGTAAACCTAAGTAAACAAAGTGTCCTGGTGCACTTTCACTGGGAACATTTTTTGTGGAGGAGAAACTGGGTGTCGGGGAGTAAACCCTGTGACAACCTCCCATATGACCCCACCCCCACCCCGGGAACCCCACATTCTCCCCATCCCATCCCTTCCCACCTTATCTGAGGAGGGCCGGAGGAAGATGTCTCTGGCCTGGCTGGGGCTGCTCCAGCAGGCTAGGGGGAGAGCAGCGTGGCCAGAAGCGGAGAGACTCTGGCCTCCTCTCTTCTCTTCTGACTGTGCTGCCTCTCCTTGCTCCCTTTGTTGGGGGGAAGGACTGTGTTCCACCTCTTCCTCTATATACCTGTTCATAAGTCGACCCCCTTCTCTGGTGCTTCTCTTTCTTACTAAAAAAATTTGGCTTATGAACGAGTATATACGGTACCTTTTTAAAGAAAAAAAACCTAACCACAACAAAACTGACAACAACTTTACAGCAAGAAATACTGCAATTTACAAGAGCTCTGCAATTTTAGCTGTTTAGCTGAAGCACTGCTTTATGATCAGGAATAGTGCTACAATTTAATATTTATCTTACAATAATTGCCTTACTTATGTGAATCACTAGACTTCCAAAGAACATTTATTCTTTGCATTGAACTCTATATTCCTTTGTAGTGTTTTTGGTACTTTTCCTCAATTACAACAGCAGTCAGTTTTTGTAGTCAGTGTGCATAAGTCCTTGTTGTAGTAATAGCAGTTATGTGTGTCCCTCAAAGAAGAATAGAATAGCATTCTTATATACATTTTTAAAAAGTTTTAGATTAATATTTATTTTTGTGTAAAATAAAAAAAGATCTGTCAAGATTAGATACTGAAGTTTGTTCCCAACAGTCTCTCTAGAGAGAAGATGATCATAAAAAAAGTTCCCTACATTTTCCAGTTAATTGAGCAGTGCTGACAAGGAATGATCAGTGTGCCTATAAGATTAAATTGACAACCTATTGTGACATTGCACTCCATAATGTTCTCTTGAAATATGCTTATCAGTGTAAATATGATGTAACTGGAATATGCTTTATGCAAAAGGTCTCTTGTAAGGTATCATTACAAAGCTTATAAACTACTGAGTGTGTTCATCCTATTTGTTTCAGAATAGCAACCGTGTTAGTCTGTATCCACAAAAAGAACAGGAGTACTTGTGGCACCTCAGAGACTAACAAATTTATTTGAGCATAAGCTTTCGTGGGCGTCTGAAGAAGTGGGCTGTAGCCCACGAAAGCTTATGCTTAAATAAATTTGTTAGTCTCTAAGGTGCCACAAGTACTCCTGTTCTTTTTGCATCCTATTTGTATGAATGTATCATTCTTGTATCTGAAGCTAGAAATATCAAGTATAACTCTGACCTACTACCGTAATTATGCAATGGGCCATTGATGATGGTTTAGAATCTTGATGGCTCCCATTGACTAGGACAATTGATTGTAAATGGCTCTGTTTACTTGCAAGCCTTCCGGTGTTGTGTAAGCCATCCCAGGAAGAATGGTGGAGTCCATCTTAAACCTAGTGCTTTACCGTTTAGAAGGAGGGGTGGGGATCCAGAGAGACAAAAGCTTCCCGCCTTGTGCTAAAGCTATAAAAGGGGATGGAAGAGAACTAAGAGTGGTCCCAGTCATGAGAAGGCCCCTGCTTTTCGCCTAAGATGCGTGCTGGAACTAACAAGGACTGTACCAGGGGGAAGGAGTCTAGTCTGTGAAAGAAGCTTATTGGAACATCTCTGAGAGTGAGATTTACCTGTAAACAGTTTCTTAACGTATGAGGCTTAGACTTGCGTGTTTTGTTTTATTGTGCTTAATAACTTACTTTGATCTGTCTGTTATTACTTGAAACCACTTAAATCCTACTTTTTATACTTTGGCTTATTAATTAACCCAGAGTACATGATTAATACTATTTTATTACTCCAATATACTATATCATTTATTATTTAATACCTGGGGGAGCAAACAGCTGTGCATATCTCTCTATCAGTGTTATAGAGGGTGGACAGTTTACCCTGCATAAGCTTTATACAGAGTAAAATTGATTTATTTGGGGTTTGGATCCCATTGGGGACTGGGTGTCTGGGTGTTGGGGATAAGTGACCTGTTGAGCAGTTTTTGGTTAAAATTTGCAGCCTTGGGGCATGGACCAGACTTGGGTCTGTGCTGCAGCAGGCTAGCATGTCTGGCTAAACAAGGCAGGGTTCTGGAGTCCCAACCTGGCAAGGAAAACAGGATCAGAGGTAAATTCAGCCCATCAGATGACAGTCCCAAGGGGGTCTCTGTGACTGAACCCATCACGCCTATCCCCAGAGTAACTGGTTTCTGGGCAAGGATATCCATGAAGACTTAGGGTAAATGGAATTCTTTCCCCCAACCTGTGGTTTGCAGAGCTGTGGCACAGCTCCTATTCCAGCTCTCAGGCTGGAATAATGGTTGCTGCCCTTCAGTTTTTTGTGCCAATGCAACTGTATAGTCAGTATGTGTATATTACTGAGTTATGTTTAATGCGGCATCTCTGTAGGGCTAGAAACATGCGGTTTTTTATGTTGCGGCAAGCTATTGTAGCTAATTTTCAGAGGTTTATAGGGCTCCTTCTGAGCTGTGGAAAGTTAGGCTGATGGTAAGTAAGGCACCTTATGGACAGATAGATGTGGAAAACTGACCAAAGAGTATTTTTAAAACTTTAGGATATCTGTAAAGTATGTGGCAGACAGAAGAGAGAGCACATGGTGATGTAGTGTGGTGCTGTGTATAGGTTTCATTGGTACTCTTTTGGGGTGACTTGAGGTTTTGCCACATGTGAGTAATATGGCCAATATAATCTTTATACTGTGCCACACCAAACAGTAGACAATACAGTATGCCGCATGTGAGGAGTTAAACGTTGAGTAATTTTTTCTATATATGTAAAATCATTTTGATGTGGGATACTTTTATGCTATTAAACAATTACTTTGAAATACTTGACAGGTAACCTATGATACGTAAGTAATTAAACTCCCACCTACCATAAATTCCATTTTGTAATTGCATAATAAATGGCACTGTAGTTAGTAGCGGCATGGCTGCTTTTAATGTGTCTATGATAGCATTATTAAGGCTACTGCTGACATAGGATGTTTTACAGCTTCATAAAAAAACTAAAGCATAAAGTAAAGTGACTACTTAATACGTAGGGGACAAAGTTGCATACTGTTCTATTGTTCCTTAATAAATCCGAGCAAAGTAAATAACAATGGCAAGATTTAGCGTGAGGAATGTGAGCGATTAGACAGCTGACTGTATGTATCTTGAAACAAGCAAGTTAACATGTCTATTTTTATTGAATTGTAAGGGACACATTCACTATTTCTTTGAGGCCCATTTATGCTTCTCCAGTAGCATAGAGGGCACAGCAGATCTCCCCGCTACTGAGGCGGTGCAGCTGAGTGTTGGAATGATAATATCTGTAAAACAGCCGTAGTGTAAAAAGATTAGCTACTGAAATTATCAAGTTAAACAAGAAACAGAGAAGGCTGAGTAGGTTCTATCTGTCAGTTCGGAGCTCCCATGTTTAGAATATGTGGTATATTAGCCCTAAGTGTGTTGTTTTACCAGAACATTTAAGCAGCTAGCTCTTTTCTCTTTTTCTAGAGATGCACCTAACACAGATCTCAAGACTTATTATACCATCAGACTCTAGGGGATTGTGATTTTTTGGACCATCTCTGTTTTTCATAGATCTCGCATTGCAATGGGTGAACTGTTGTGTGTCAGTCTAGTTCCCTCTCCCCCAGTGTTATATATTTTGGACACAATTTGTAGAGAGAGAAGGAGGGAAAGGAAATAGGTGAGAGTTAGAAAGTCAAAGCAGCGAATCATGGCGTTGTGAAAATGTTGAAGAAAAAACAGTCAGTTTTTATTGTCACAAAAATTGTGCTGTAAGTGAAAAGTAAATCTATGCTGTGCTGGAAGCTTGTGATCTGGTTTCTTCACCTCTCTTTTTCAGTAGATCCTTTCATTTGCACAGACTGTCAGTATAAAGAATCCCTGTGGAATTTTTTAACTGCTTTCCGATGTTTTATCTTGATTAAACTTCTCCACTTTACTATCTCATCCATCTTCTATCAGGAGATTGTATCCTAGAGAGAGGGGGAGGCTTGATGATTTTCACAGCTATTTTATCTCCCTCCCCTGTGACTCTATGAATAATAACTGGCATTAATTGATGGGAAATATTTAATCCATTTAAATGGAAAAATTACAGTATAAGTGTGATTGATGCTAGCTGGTTCATACAAGTTATGTGAACCAGTTAACCAATCTTGCAGGGGTTTTGGGGTCCAATCCTCCAAGAAACTCCATAACCCCGAAGAGTTTCTCCATCCACCTCCCCACCCCGCATCCTGGGTCCTCTACTAGACTCTTGTCTTTTTTATCTTCTGTGGTTGGCTGAGGAGTGACTTGAACGCTGAACTTGAATACCTCCTGATTAGAGCTTTTCTCTGAACTCTTCAGAAGGTCCCAGGAAGGGAAGTAGTGAGTACTCTTTCACTGAAAGTGTTACATTTTCTGGGCAGGTTAATGTGGGAGACAGTGGTGGCTAAATTCTGTTACTGAAAGGATTCCATCTGGTGGGGAATGAGTGGTAGGCTGCTCATGTATTCTGGCACAGAATGTTTATTCTTGCTGTGGAGGTAAGTAGCAACAAGAGTGTTGCATGCATTTCTACAATGAAAGACTTACACATGCAAAAATTCACTTACTAATCGAAACACAGAGGCTATGTCTACACCACCACTTATTCTCGTATAACTTATGTTGCTCAGGATGTGAATAAGACACCCCCTAAATGACATAAGTTACACTGACTTAAGCACTGGTGTGAACATGCTATGTTGGCAGGAGAAGCTCTCTCACCAACCTAGCGCTGTCCACACTGGTGCCTAGGTTGGTGTAACTTATGTTGCTTGGGGGGGGTGGCTTCTTCCCACCCTTGAGTGATGTAATTTATACTGATCTAAGCTATAGTGGGTACATAGCCTAAATTCCTGATGGGATGCTATTGCCCATTACACAATGTTGCTATAGATGTACTTTTGGTATAAACAGAACTATAGGCATGAAATCTGTCCTAATTTCACAAAATCTTGTGCTAGCAAAAATGAGCCCATTTTCCCTATGGAAACTTGTGAAATGTTGTGAATTGGTAACTGTTACCAGCCAAATTACCATTTCCTCTCCCCCAATTTTGCGAATGCAAAAATGGGCAAATGTAATGATGGAAAATGTCACTTTTTCCTTCATTTCTAACAGGTCTAGTAAAATGCCCTTGTTTCCTGTAAAGGTGCAGTGGTAATTCTCTTTCTTTTAAATCCAACCTGCCAGTGTAAGTCAAGATGCAGCCACCCCTTGCTTTTCAGGAAGGCTGAAAATTGGTCTAAAGGCCTGCAAATAAGTGATACATTTCTATAAAAGGTGGAACTAATGCTATTATGGATCTAGCTTTCTTCAGTCGTACTCTTAAAATGGTTGGAGAATGGAGAGTAGTGAGAAGGGGGAGAAAAGATGATAAAAAGTGAATGAACTTTTGCTTCTTGAAAAATGAGCGCTTAAATATATGACCCTTGGAGTCAATAACACACTCGAGTGGGTTCATGCAGTTCCCACTGAGGTCAAAACTTGTTTCCGAATATGGTGGTAAAATATACTTCTGGTTACGCCTCAGAGGGCGGAGTGCCACAGTACAACTACAGCTCTGTTCCATGCATCTGTAGGACACAATGTGCTAGTTCCAGCATTTATAATAGCAGGAAGACATTCACTGAGCAACAGAATAACAGTGAGAAGCTGAGGCTGTTTCAACAGCTGTTCAGACAGTCATAACTCCAGTTGCTGAGTCTGAGTTTATTTGGGAAGATGGGGACTGCTGATTATTTTAAAAAAAAATCTCTTCCTTTTTTCCTCTTTGAAACAGTTTGCTAGCTCAGCATGGGAAAGGGATTTTCTGTGGCACAGAATAACTTTTCTCGGGCTGTGCTGAAGATAAATGGCATTGAAGCATAAGTTATATCACCTGCATCTTTACTTGCTTAATAAATTGTCTGACTGTATTGGACTCACTAAGTTTAGCTTTATAAATATTTGCTATTCAGGCTGGGTAGTTTGCAAGTATCAGAACTGTTTGTAATGCATACATTACTAGTCACAAATGGCATAGTTTTCTGTGTCATTTGAATACCTTGCTGAAAACTGTGTTTTACTGAGTAAATAGTGTTTTAATAACCATGCAGGGGTTTTGCCTGCTGTAGTAAATGGATTAATAAAGCAGGTCAGAGCTTGGTAGATGATTTTGTATTCAGTTCTGTAGGAAATATGGAAACTTAGATTTTTTTTTAAATGTTAAATTCTTAGAAGTTTTCCAGAGTACCAGAAGAAGATCTGCTAGACACTTTCTAAAAATCCTGGACACAGGTTTTGTGGATTTACTCTGGTGAATCTTCCCAGTTGGTGAAAGTAAACTAAAGAAATTAGATGATGCTTTAAATTAAACAAACAAAAATGTAAATTGGCATCGTTACTGCCTATCTGAAGCATTTTCTGAAAAGTAGTATGGTCAAGTTTTGAAGGTTCTATGGGCCAAATTCTGTGGTAGGGTGACCAGATGTCCCGATTTTATAGGGACAGTCCTGATTTTTGGGTCTTTTTCTTATATAGGCTCCTATTACCCCCCCACCCCCTGACCTGATTTTTAACATTTGCTATCTGGTCACCCTATTCTGTGGTGATGTTTGTGGTTCAGAAAGTGTGTGTGTAAATGGTAAAGTGGTGCAGGTGCCACAGTGTGCACCAATTTGGCATTCTGTGGATATGAAATCAAGCATGATTAATTCACCAGAACAGTGGGAGTTTCTGGGTGCTCAGCTCTTTGAAAATCTAGTCGAAGATGGCAGAAGGGTTATGAGTAGTAGTAAAATCTACTAGCAGGAGGGTGTAAAACTCCCTTTAAACTGTTTAACTCTTATACTTATTTTCCCCCTAACTTCCTACAGTTTTTGTTCAAGGTGTTAAACAAAAACTTGCCCCTAATGTAACAGAGCAGTTAAAATTGTCTCCTCCCCCATTTGTTATAACAATTCCTTACAATTGTTGATATTTACTTTGAATAGAAATAGTTTAGTAAAACATTTTCAATTTATAGCCCATTAATGTAGCTTTATCCCTGTGCGTTATTTCTTTATTGATATGAAAAGTGGAAATCTCATTCTGTATTTCCCCCTTCAAAATGTATTAAATATAACTGAAGAATATACCATATTAACCATTGAAAAGAAAGAAGCAAGTGTGTTACACAGACCGCATAAGTAAAGATCTTCAAAAGGCTTTCAACTAATTTCCTACTTCAAACTACAAACCTATTGTACAAACACTTACAGCACCTCCAGAAAAGGTAAAAGTCTCCAAGGTTGTGACTATCACAGGTGTATAAGTGAGTTAGGCACTTAACTCCGATTTAATATCAATGGGAATTGAGTGCCCTATTTAGGCTTCTTAGAAACCTAAATTTAGGCACCCGGGTTTGAAAATTGTAGACTTAAGCTTTGCTTCTCAGTTTCCCATCTGTAAAATAGAGGAAATAATACTTCTCTAACTAACAGGGTGCTTGAGGAGAAATTCCTTGTGACGAAGAGGAGCTGTGTCATCCGTACCCTGCAACCAGGGGCGGCTCTAGGTATTTTACCACCCCAAGCAAGGCAGGGAGGTCCCCGGTCCCGCGAATTCGGCGGCCGCCTGCAGGAGGTCCGCCGAAGCCGCAGGACCAGCGGACCCTCTGCAGGCATGCCACTGAAGGCAACCTGCCTGCCGCCCTCGCGGTAACTGGCAGAGTTAAATGCAAATTAAGGCAAGCACACATTCCTTTGTTTAGGACAGACCCGCTTGCCAACTTCTGCTTGAACAAGGCTATGGGATTTGGAATATGTGTTAATAACATTATACAGGGAAATTGTATAACTTCACATACAGTGTTGCCACACATATTTTAAGTACAGCCTTTCCTCCCTGCTCTCCCTGCTTACAGAAAGACAGAACTTACAGGAAGTATCATCAATACATACATATATATATATATATATATATATATATATATATACACACATTTTTAATCCTGTCTAGTCCTTAGTGTCTTAGAGCCAAGTTAAATTACAATGAAATGGCATAGGTAATTAAAATCCTTGTGCTTTCCCACTGTTTTGTTCTGCTGAGTAACATGTTCTCAGGCTTCTTTGAAAATCCAAGTCCAAGTGTCCTGTCACCCATCAGTAAGATTTAATTATAACAGAATTGTGAGGGCTGTGCTACATGGTCTGTGTATCCGGAGTACATTTATGTCAGTGTGCACGCAGGTATTTTCACCATATTTATGTATTATAGTTATTCCATCAAGAAGGCACCTATACTTAAATGATCAGAAAAGGAAAGAGTTAGGAGCTAATCTAAAGGATGATCAGAAAGATAGGGGTGTAATGTGATGAATCTGTGGGGAGGGAAAGCCACTATTTTCAATTATGTATTCAGCAGCATCACTTCCTGGATTATAGCATTCCTCTCTCTGTGGTACTGGTGGCAGTACACTGTGATGTGAGCTGAATGCCCCAGTTAGTACTAGAAAGATTTTGACAAATTGAAGTGCATTCAAAATGGAACAAAAAAAATGAAGGAACTGGAGAGATTAATTTATGAGCAGTGATTAAAGGCATGAAATAAACTAGGCCTGGCACTGCATTGTATTAGGCTGGAAATGTATCGAGAAGGTGTAATCTGTACTCGTGGGGGCATCCCCATAAGGAGATTTTGCTCTGTATCGCCTCTTACTCAGGGCTAGGCCTATCTGGCACAGTCTTACCCGAATGATAGAGAGGAATTCTGTAAGGTAGTCCTAGGGAGTTTAATGGGAGTAATGGGATAAAATTGTAGAAAAGTTAAGCATCAGCAACATTTTCCTAAAAATGATCCACACCTAAAAAAGCTCGTTCTATCATGGGTCCCATCATTCATAAATTTCTGGAAAAAGGTCTCAAGAATATATTTCAAGATGCAGTGCTTTTCCTGCAGGGAGTTGGACAAAACAGTCTAAGGTCTTTTCCAGCCCTACTATCTATGTGTGATGGGTTTGGTCACAGAGACCCCCTTGGGACTATCACCTGAGGTGCTGAAACTACCTCTGAGCCCATTTTCCCTGTCAGTTTAGGACTCCAGAACCCTGCCTTGTTGAGCCAGACATGCTCGCCTGCTGCAACACAGACCCAGAGTCTGAGCCACACCCCCAAAGCTGCAGGTTTTACCCAAAAACTGCTCAGCAGGTTTCCTGTCTCCAGCACCCAGACACCCAGCTCCCAATGGGATCCAAACCCCAGATAAACCCATTTTTCTCTGTATAAAGCTTAACAGGGTGAACTCATAAGTTGTCTGCCCTCTGTAACACTGATAGAGATATGCACAGCTGTTTGCTCCCCCAGGTATTAATCACCTACTCTGGGGTTAATAATAAACAAAAGTGATTTTATTAAGTATAAAAAGTAGTATTGAAATGGTTTCATTTAATAACAGACAGAACAAAGTAAGTTACCAAGCAAAATAAAACAAAACAAAACATGCAAGCCTAAGCTTAATACATTTAAGAAACTGAGTACTGGTAAATCTACCCTCAGAGATGTTCCAATAAGCTTCTTTCACAGACTAGACTCCTTCCTAGTCTGGACCCAATCCTTTCCCCTGGCACAGTTCTTGTTGGTTCCAGCTCAGGTGGTAACTAGGGGTTTTCTCATGACTGCAGCCCCCTTTATTCTGTTCCACCTCCTTTTATATCTTAGGTACAAGGCGGGAATCCTTTGTCTCTCTCTGGCTTCCCGCCCTTCGTTCTAAATGGAAAAGCACCAGGTTTAAGACGGATTTCAGTATGATGTGACATGTTCACACGTCCTGTGAGACTTCATTACCCACTGGCTGGCACACACACTAATATACAGGAAGGCTTACAAGTAAACAGAGCCATTTGCAACCAATTATCCCAGTTAATGGAAGCCATCAAGCCACCATTAATGGCCCACACTTTGCATAGTTACAATAGGACTTCAGAGTAATACTTCATATTTCTACCTTCAGATACAAGAGTGATACATTTATACAAATAGGATGAACACACTCAGTAGATTATAAGCTTTGTAATGATACTTTACAAGAGACCTTTTGCATAAAGCATATTCCTATTACATTATATTCACATTCCAAGCATATTTTCATAAAGCATATGGAGTGCAACATCACACTATGGTTCAGATGACAGTGGTAAAAGTTGCAAGAGAAAAGTGACCTGTAAGAAACCGTTCACTTCGAGTAAGGCAAGGTTTGTTTTCTCTGTTGCCTACCTAATAAGAGCTTGTTAAAACTACTGAGTTAGTTTCTCCTCTCCGTTTCACACAGAGACTTAAGAGCTTTTTGCACCTATTCGATTCAGATACTAGACAAGCTGAGCCTTATTATCACCAGTAGATAGTTTGCTAATACCTTGCCAGCTCACACGTTTCAATAATCAGACATCTTCTGTTTTTGTATTTGTCATCTAATCCTTCATGACTTTTTTATTTTTGTCTTGAACACTAGGTGTCTCTCTAGTGATGGTCTGCTACTCTAACTACACCTTTTCATAGGCCTTTCATGAATTTCCTGATTATTGTTGGTTCTCTTTACCTTTTGGTATAGTTTATTTTTGTTGCATCTTTAATCTAGTCACTTTCCATCCCCTATGCATTGAAATAATTTCCTGTGGTGGGATCTCAGTGTCCACTGAACCTTGGATGACCTGATGCTTTTAATTAACTTTTAGGAGGTAAATAAGTGTGAGCTCACAGATTAATTTTCATTCCTGCATATGCTTTGCTCTCTAGCATGAGAAACATTTAATTTCCCGATGACAGGAAGTCATCTTTGAAGAAAGAATCCCATTCTCTATATTGTGATGAGGTGCAGTGCTAGGTTTCACTCTCACTGATGTACAGGCAAGGGCTCGCTGTGAATCTGAGTTAAGTAAACACATATAGAAAATGTTATTGTTCACCAGCTTGCAAGCTTAACATAAATACAACAATTCATTCTAAAATGGAAATAACCCCGTAGGAATCTTTTAGCAATGTTTGAAGAGGCATGGATATGTCTCTAGAGTTTCCTAAATAAACAAACATGCTTAAACATTTGGGCAAATTGAAAAGTATCGTAACTTCTGAACAACAGCTGCTGCTTGTAATCAAAAGTTGTAGAATGTCTTCTGATTTCTGGCAAACAGTGTAGTGGCTGAGACTGGCCTTGTGTCAGCCCTGGCTAGAAAAATGTTCAGTAGCTTCTTACCAATAGTACTAATTAAAGCCCCAGGAATACAACCCATACCCTAGTAAAAAATAAAACTATTCTTAACAGGGACAACTGTGATGATTAAGTGATGGAGTCAGGCTCATGCTTAGTCTTTAGATCTTGGGACAGCTAATGCTTGGCACAGCTCCTCCTCCCACATCCCTCCAGGAGTCCTGGGTCTTATTTCCCACCTTTGCCATGGATTTATTACCTTGGGCAAGTCACCCTGTAGAGCCCGATCCAGCTTCTACTGAAGTCAGTGAAAAGACTCCCATTAACTTTGATGGGAAATGATCAGGCCCCATAACTTCTTTCTGCCTCTTTTTACTCATCTGTTAAACAGCTCCTAATATCTTTTAAAGACAATGTTGTCTTATTACAGCTATTGATTCAGGCCTGTCGGCTTTCTACTCCTTTCTAGGGATAGGACTTTGATTTAATATCAGACAAAAGGCACTACGTATGGAATTGCCAGTCTTGTAGGCAGCAGTCGGGTAGGCTAGAAGTGACACACAACAGCTTTAGATTGATTTAAAAAAATGCAGTACATGAAGTGTCTGTACAATTTAACATGCAGAAATATGTTGAAAGTAAGTAGATCATTGCAGTTCTAAAGGTTTTAACACAAATAGGGATAGTACTTTTCATTTATATAGCTACTAGTTCATCATCACATTCATTTCTAGATGTGGTTGAAAACGTTCAAATTTGGAAATTTTCTGACCAAAAAAGGACAAATTTTCTACAACATCGATTTTTCAAAAAAATTTCCCTATTTTCTGTTAATTTCTGTTTGTTTGCTTGAATTGTGTGTGTGTGTGATTTGTAAACCCAATGGAGCAGGGATGTCTCTCTCTCTTTTTGTACAATGACCAACATAATTGGGGCCATTGGACTCTAACAATATAAATCTCTTTTCATAATATTTTCAACCCAGGCTTTCACAGCGATGTTATGAAGCTCAATTAACAGTTATGTAATGGTTTGAAATCCTGGGTTGAAAATAGTTGTGAAAATGCAAAGTATTACAATAGATAAGGAGAAATACGTGCATCCCAAACTCATATTGATAAAATCTTTATATTATACCATCATGTATTCTCTAGATTGGTCTAGATTTGACTGTGTGTGTATTTTATATATTATCTGGTGTGCTTTTGTGTGTGTACGTGTACTAATGCCCATAAACTACACCAGGACTTTAATCTATGCAGAAAAGTAGAGATCTAAACTAATTTTTCTCAGTCTAGAACATTATTACTAATTTTTACTGGCTTGTGTTTTAGGAGGCAGACATATGACGTTAATTAGCTTCATATTAAGCCTAATTGAAAAGGCTAGCCAAGGCCTATAAAAATGAGACAGTTTTTCCATGTGTGGCCATAGTGACTGATGGAAGTACAGCACTATCAAATGCGATGTCCAACCTCTTGTTTTAGACACTCTGTAATAACTATTAGATTCTTGTTAAGTTTCACATGCAAACCTCGATAGTGACTCTTGCTGAGAATGAATGAATAGCAATGTAGATAACTCAGCAGTGGGACACAGGACAGCTGCTCTTAGCATTGGCAATAAAATTACATCTGGAGAATTTCTTAACCCCCTCCATGTGTTTCCTGTGTAAAAGGCTAGCTGTATCACACAGTTTTTCACTTCTTGTTCTGGAATATGAAACAGAAATTGAGTGAGGGGATGGGTCAGCTGTTATCCATACACATTGCTGGGAAGGGAATAGGGGCTCGAGGCCTATACCCTTCCTTGCTTCCCCCTCTTCCCTGTTCCCCCCTTTGAAGACATCTAAATTTAAGGGGGTGATAGGACCTGTTCAGGTATGGGGTGATTGTGAGGGAAAGGGCAGGGGTATGTGCACAACTTTTGGGCGCACAGACTTTCGATCTAAAGCAGCACTGTGGATATCTGGGCACTGGTTCCGAAGAATGGTGCTGAAGAGGACACAGTCCTTTCCCTTAGTGGATCCTGGTCTGCTGTCAGAACCATTTTCTTCCTAAAGGCTGTGCAGATGCAACTGTTTCTCCCTATGCTCTCTCTGGCTCCTGGCCCAGTGGTGGCAGCACTACTGTGTGGCTGTCCTCTGGTGTGTGATAGGAAGCCAGGCCGAGCTGCCTTTGCTGAAGATGCTGAGGAGAGGCGCCTGCTGCAGTCTCACTCCAGTGGGTGAAAGAAGTTGCCCCCTGATTAGGAACTGTTAAGGCACTTTCCTTGATTCCTACATGTCTTTTTTGAAGCATCTCCTTACTACTTGCACATGTGCTCCTTCTCTCCACTCTACATGCCGGGTTCCTGATCAGGTCTAGCCTCCAGTAACTTCTTTGTGGAGGAGGGCAGCGCTTGCTGTTCCCAGCATGTCAGATTCTGCTCTCTTACAATACCATGGAGGTAGGACTGGCACTAGTATTTTTAGCGCCCTAGGCACATGGCCATTTTGCCGCCCTGTGCTCTGGTCCCGCGGCTCCAGTTGACCTGCCGCAGTTGTGCCTGCAGAGGGTCCCCTGGTCCGCGGCTCCAGTGGAGCTGCCGCAGTCGTGCCTGCGGGAGGTCCACCGGAGCTGTGGGAGCAGCGGACCGGCCGCAGGCACGATTGCGGCAGGTCAACCGGAGCCACCTGCTGCCCCCTTCCCGACAAAATGCCGCCCCCCAATAATCCTGGTGACCTAGGCGATTGCCTAGGCCACCCAAATGGAAGCGCCGACCCTGCTTGTAGGGACCATTTTGTCCCTTCCTACAGGCAGAATTGCATTACTGGCATTCTGCTGTCCACAGGGCCGCCCAGAGGATTCAGGGGGCCTGGGGCAAAGTAATTTCAGGGGCCCCTTCCCTAAAAAAAAATTGCAATACTATATTCTCGGGGGGGGGAGGGGCTTGTGGGGCCTGACGCAAATTACCCCACTTGGTCTGCACCCACGAGCGGCCCTGGGAAAAATAAACCTTCTGCATCTCGGCACAAACCCAGTTTTGAGAAAACTTCTTGAGAAAGTATCACTGGTTCTCAGCATCAGCTAGTGCTAAAAGGCACTAAAGCTCATTAAAAGGATTGGACAAATATTTTCCGTCAAAACTTTTTCTGGATCGAAAACTAGGGGTTTTTAAAAATTAGAAAAAGATCACGGACAATGTCTGCTTTCCTTCAAAATGTGTTGTGTTTTTTTTAATTGAAAAGCTGAAATTAGTCTGCCAAAACCTGAATATGGTTTGGGGTTTCTGAAGTGTGTGGCCATATATTTGCTGCTTGCTGTGTTTGATTGTTTTTAGAAACAATAAAAAAATTCTGCTTAAAAAAAATCCAAAACTTTTGAACCACCTCAGCTTGTGACCAAATGCCTGAGCCCATCCAATCAGATTTTTCCAGGTTTCTGATACTCTGCTGGCTTCCTTGACTCATATCTGTCTCCATAACTTTGGGTTCATTTAGGTTAGAACATAAGAACAGCCATACTGGGTCAAACCAAAGGTCCATCCAGCCCGGTATCCTGTCTACCGACAATGGCCAATGCCAAGTGCCCCAGAGGGAGTAAACCTAACAGGTAATGATCAAGTGATCTCACTCCTGCCATCCATCTCCACCCTCTGACAAACACCATTCCTTACCAATCCTTACCCATCGTGGCTAATAGCCATTAATGGACTTAACTTCCATGCAGTTATCTGTTTCCTAGAGACTGGCTCCATGGAGTCCCTCACAAACTGGAGACGGTTACTGTGGGTTTGTCTTTAGTATAGCTTATGTACATACTCGGGAAACTGAGCATTTGAGCTTGTTCCAGAATCTGGGATGAGCCTATGTTGTAAAAACTGAAATGCTCAAAATAGCTCATGCATGTGAATGGAAACAGGATGCTAAAATTAAATTAACCCAGGGGTTCTCAAACTGGGGGTCAGGACCCCTCAGTGGGTCATGAGGTTATTACTGGGGGTCACGAGCTGTCAGCCTCCACCTCAAACCCCGCTTTGCCTCCAGCATTTATAATAGTGTTAAATATATAAAAAAGTGTTTTTAATTTATAAGGGGGGTCGTCGCACTCAGAGGTTTGCTATGTGAAAGGAGACACCAGAGTAAAAGTTTGAGAACCACTGAATTAACCCCTCTGGAGCCTCAGGGAATGCAGGAGACTGGGGGTCTTCCTTGGTAGGGTTGGGAAAGATATTGCTCTTCTCATGTGATCCCTCCCCAGTAGTTAATTTTCAATGAAGCTACCCTCCCCTGACATGAATCTCGCTATGGCTCTGAAATTAAATATAGACTATAATTTGACATTTGAGAGTGAAAGGGATGGTAGTCCTAATGGAAAAGCTAACAGTTTGGCTCTTCTGCAAGCCTCAAACTGCTGAATGAGCTTTAGGATAGGGAAGGCTGTGCCTCCCAAACAGCCTGCCCCTGCCCCCTTGTGGTAAATGTCTGTCTCAAATCTGGACTTAGCGTTCAAAATCTGAGTGTTTACTGTGAACCTCCCCCAAGCTTATACCCTGTTTGAGAAACCCTGATGTAGGATATATCCATCAATGGCTATTAGCCAAGATGGACAGGGATGCAACTCCATGCTCTGAGTGTCCCTAGCCTCTGATTGCCAGAAGCTGGTAGCGGATGACAGGGGATGGATCACTCAATAATTGCCCTGTTCTGTTTATTTCCTCTGAAACATCTGGCATTGGCCACTGTCAGAAGACAGGATACTGGGCTAGATGGACCACTGGTCTGATCCAGTATGGCCGTTCTTATGAGACCAGATTGCTGTTCAAAAAAGCTAGTACAGTAACTCCTCACTTAAAATTGTCCTGGTTAATGTTGTTTCATTGTTACGTTGCTGATCAATTAGGGAACATGGTCATTTAAAGTTGTGCAGTGCTCCACTCTTATGTTGTTTGGCTTCCTGCTTTCTCCACAGCTGGCAGCCTCCCTACGACCCCCCCATCAGCGCCTCCTGCCTGCCGGCAGAACCCACGGATCAGCACCTTCCCTCTCCTCCCCCACCTCCTGCCTGCGGCAATCAGCTGGTTTGTGGCGTTTGGGAGGCAGGAGGGATGAGGGAGGAGCGAAGACTCGGTGCGCAGGCTCCCCCTCCCTCCCCTGCCTGCCGAACACTTCAAACCAGCTAATTGCCGTGGGCAGGAGGTGGGGGGGGGCAGGGAGAGAGGGGGAGCCTGTGCACCAAGTCCTCACTCCTCCTGCCTCCTAAACGCCACAAGCCAGATGATTGCCCCAGGTAGGAGGAAGGGGGGAGGAGTGAGGACTCTCACATCTCTCCCCTGCCTCCTGCCTGCAGCAATCAGCTGGCTTGCAGCATTCAGGAGAGAGTGGGGAGGTGAGAGGATGAAGCATGCGAAGTAAAGGGGGAGGAGATAAGGGGAGAAGAGGCAGGTCAAGGGTGGGGGTTTGGGGGAAGGGGTGGATTGGATGGGCCGAGGGTTGAGCCCCCTGCCCCCGGCAAAGTCAGTGCCTGTGCTTGCAAGAGGAGCAGCTGGACGATTCATCCCCTTGCACTCTCTGACGGCACACCTCAACCAAGTTTCATACTCAGCAGTGATGACTGTATATTAAATTTTCTTTAAAATTGTTTAAAACTTATACCTGTATTCAATTGCTTGTTTAAAATGTATATAATGCCTTTTGTCTGGCAAAAAAAAAATTTCCCTGGAACCTAACCCCCCCATTTACATTAATTCTTATGGGGAAATTGGATTTGCTTAACATCATTTCGCTTAAAGTCACATTTTTCAGGAGCAAAACTGCAACGTTAAGTGAGGAGTTACTATATTTCCTGTTAATCTTTTGCTGGGCATTCTAGTACTAGAAGCCTCAGAGTGCCTGACTTAACGCACAGTTCTCATGGCAAAGGTGGAATAGCGTTATATTGCATTGCCAAAAGATATTTTTGGCTCCGCACAGTTTGCAGCGAAGTCTTTCTGGATTAGTGCTATACACTGGGAAGAGAGACAAACCCCACATATTAAGTTTGGCTTATCAACCATGTTCCGAAAGGTAAAACAAAGTGCAAGCCCTCATGCAGAAATCTACCATATTTGGCTGTTTTTGACCAGAGAATGGGCAAGATTGGGACTCAGAAGAGTGGACATAGATTCATATAGTTATCCAGTATCTGATTATTTTTAACCCAATGGAAGAAATTCTGAATGCCTATATTATCAGTGCAGATTACTGTTCAAATTAACTACAAATTACAGTTGTGTCATAAACCGCTATTGAATGCTGAAGAAGGAAAAGTCGCAAGAGGGTACAAACTAAAACTGAGATATGAGGAATTACAGAGAGATAGCTGAAAAAGAAAATTTCGTATTCTATCTCTCGTAAGAAAAGTCCTGTCTAAAATATGTCATTGTTGACTATCACAAGCTTATGCAAATCATTTGTTTTGCCATCTTTCTAAAATAAATATATGTTCCTCTTTGAATATTTTCATTAAAAAATTAGTAAACAGAATTCTTTCTCTTCCTGCAATAAAGCATCCAGATTGCTTAAGGCATATCTGAAGTCTAGGATAAATAGAATGAAGGCCAGAGGGGGAAGAACATTTTTTGTTTCAATCATATCGCAGAGCGCTCTCATTTCATGCAATAGAGGTTTCTGGGGGAGGAGTTTGTTTTCCAGAAGAATTTTCTAGGATTCATATCTCAGTTCTTCTCAGAAGTAATGTTTGATTTTCACCTAAACAAACCCATCAACTTCTTTGTGTTTTTCACCAAGCTTCATTTATGGCCTGGGGAAACTAGGATATGCTGTTTCTGTGTAAAGAGGGCTCTAAGCTACCATCTGATCAGGACTAAGCACATTCCACTCTGTCTGATGAGCAGTGTGTGTGTGGAGCCCCACTGGACATCATCTAGATCAGTGTTTCCCAAACAGGGGTCGCCGCTTGTGTAGGGAAAACCCCTGGTAGGCCGAGGCCGCAGGTTTGGCCGATCGCTGCTCCAGGCCAATGGGAGCTTCTAGAAGCGGTGTGGGGTGAGGGACGTACTGGCTACCACTTCCCACAGCCCCCAGTGGTCTGGAGCAGCGAACCGGGGCCAGTGGGAGCTGCGATTGGCTAGACCTGTGGATGGGGCAGGTAAACAAACTGGCCCAGCCCACCAGTGGCTTTCCCTACACAAGTGGCATCCCAAGTTTGGGAAACACTGATCTAGATTCTAGAAAGTTCCAGGGTCGTGCTCCATAATTACTAGTATATAACTTTTCTACTGATGATCATTCAGAGAAGTTTTATTTTTCATTTTTATTATATGCCTTGAAGGAATTTTTCTGAGCCATTTATGGGGCCAAACCATGACAATATATTAATATGTATGGCGTTGTTGTTGGGTGATTCCCAATATATTTGGTACAGATAATACCTCAAAATATGGTTGCTTGTTTCACTCTTGTTTGAACTTCTTGACTCAACAAGATTGGGTTGGAAATCTTAAGAGAACAGTTTTCTGAGGAGATTTATTGATATTTCCTGCATCTGTCAATACTTGAAGTATTGTGCTTCTCCTATGCTATATGCACTTGCACTCCTGGCACTAAAAATAACCAAGAAATGAGAGAGAAAATACCAACTGGAGATATTTTTACAAGCCATGATACAGGGATTGTCATAATAAAGGCACGAACTACCATAGCCATATAATAGCCATTGTATATTATAGTCAGCAGCTGTCGGTTCTATTCCTGGCTCAGCCTCAGAGTAAATTGTAAATCACATAATCTACTGCATACCTTAGTTGTCTCTTTTTAGATTGAGGATAGTACTTCCTGTCATCACATGGATGTTGTGAGGATCCATTAATTAATGAGAGTTGCTCTGATACTACTGTGATGAAGACTGACAGATATTATAGGCATATGGAATATTCAAAGGATAGGGTATCAACTTTATAAATATGTATCTATATGGACTAGGGTTTGTGGTCTGGTTCCATTGGGGAGTTGTAGGAGTTTTCTATAGCAGCTAAAATCACTGATGGCTAATTAATGCAAAACCCTAGGCCTCATCTCACCCTCAGGGAGGAAATTGCATAGATAAGTTTGACTTGGGGCTAGTCTACACTAGCAATGTTAAAGCACTGCTGTGGCAGCACTTTCACCTGGCTTGTGTAGTTGTGGCAGAGTACTGGGAGAGAGCTCTCCCACCGCACTAAAAAACACACCTCCATGAGGGGCATAGCTACCAGCACTGGAAGCACCGCTCCCAGTGCTGGTGCACTGTTTACACAGGCACTTTTTTAGGGCTGAAATTTGCTGCACCCAGGGGGGTGTTTTTTCACATCCCTGAGTGAGAAAGTTGCAGTGCTGTAAAGTGGCTGTGTAGACAAGCCCTTGGTTAAAGAGAGTTGGGAACAAAATGTATAACTATAAAAAGCTACCATCCCAACATGCGGGAGAGGTCACTGTCACTGGCTCTAAGAACTGACATGAAACCGGGACTACGAGAGACAGACCCTGAGGTACTTTATTTCTCTCCGGGTCTCCACATGGATGACTGCCCAGTAAGCTAAGACCCACATGTAAGCTGTTTATTATTTTTAAGATAAGTTTTCTCAGTAGTGCCTTTGTTCTGAATAGATAATTCTTTGCTTTATGAAGGCTGTCTGGTCACTTGTTAACCCTGTCCCTACCCCAAAGAAAACAGAACTGCAGGTGCTGAGCGACGTCAGACTTGCTAAGGTGATGACAGTGAATTGCAGGAGGAATTGCAGCCTAAATCCCTCATCTAGAGGGAGAGAGCGGTGGGACTATGTCACGAAAAAGCTGATGGCTAGAGGCCTGAGACCTAAGTGGTGTGCTGTCTAGGAGGCCATGAAGAAGTCAGAGGTGCAATGACCTTGGGAACTATGAGTCGCAGCTATAGAATGTAGGTTAGATTCTCCACCGCGCCCGCCCGAGCACTTTGTTTGAACAAGGAAACGAATATTTGCAAATCATAAGAATGTTAGTCATACATAATTAAGATATATTTCACCATAGAATTTTACAGTTTACATAGGACATGACCTTTAACTGATTCCCTTTCATCAACGTTGAGAATATTCTCCTGGCACCACACAACAGACTTCAAACATCTAGTAAAAATAGATTATTTAATTTTTTTTACATGAAGGGAAGTCATATAAATACTTTCAGGGTTTGCTCTTTAATCTTCAAATAGGATCCACATTGTTTAGGGGAAAAAAGCCTCTCATTAAAGGGTTTGGCTATAAATGTCTAAAAATGGTCAATACACCTTGTAGAAACGGAAGTTTATTTGACCCAGGCAGCCCTGCTTTGTGAGTGGTAGGCATAAATCATTGCAAAATGACCAAACTCTTCCTTATGTTTATGTTTTATTTGACAATTTTATTACTTTGACATTAAATGTGAATTTGTATTACATAAACCTGATTTCAATTTGATTAATAATTATACTTTGACAGTCAAATTTGTGCATGGAATATGATTGCTTTTCGCTTATGGCTATAAAGAGTCAATCTTGCCCACAACTTTAATTTATCTACTGTAGCAGCCACCAGTGGCCCTAACCAGTGCTCTTGAAGCCTTTTGTTGTTATTCATGATTCATACTCCTGGGGTGAAATCTTGGCTTCAGTGAAGTAAATGGCAAAACTCCCATTGACTTGACTTCAAAATTTCAACCTCGGTATTCATTTGTTAAGCATACTTGTCATAAACAGATAGTTAAGGATTAATGTCTCTTTTACCTGTAAAGGGTTAAGAAGCTCAGTAAACCTGGCTGACACCTGACCAGAGGACCAATGGGGGGACAAGATACTTTCAGATCTTCGGTGGGGGAAAATCTTTGTTTGTGCTGTTTGTTTTGGGGGTTGTTCGCTCTTGAGACTAAGAGGACCAGATAGTCAATTCCAGGCTCTTCCAAACGCTTCTGAATCAGTCTCTCATGTTTCAACGACTTGATTAAGTACGCCAGGCAAGGTCTGTTAGTCTTTATTTTTGTTTCTCAACTTATAAATGTTCCTTTTTGCTGAGAGGGTTGTACCTCTGTTTTCCTGTAACTTTGAAGCTAAGGCCAAAGGTTCCTCTGGGCTATATGGGAATCTATTACCCTGTAAAAGTTATTTTCCATTCTGATTTTACTAGAGTTGATTTTTACCTTCTTTCTTGAATTAAAGTTTCGGTTTAGAACCTGGTTTTATTTTCCCTTGTTTTTAAGATCCAAGGGGATTGGATCTGACTCACCAGGAATTGGTGGGGGAAGGACGGCGGGGGGGATGGTTAGAAAATTCTCCTGTTACGATCCAATGGGTGGATCAGTGTTTTCACCAGGAACTTGGTGAAAAAGCCTCTCAAGGCTGCCCAGGGAGGGGAAGGTTTTGGGGGGACAGGAAATGTTCCAGACACTGAAATTTCTGGATGGTGGCAGTGTTACCAGATCTAAGCTAGTAATTAAGCTTAGAAGTGTCCATGCAGGTCCCCACATCCCTAAAGTTCAGAGTTGGGGAGGAACCTTGACAATACTTTAGTTCCTGATTTGACAATTTTCAGCCTTATCACAACCTTAATTATTGTAATAAATGATGAACTCTGCCTGTCAGTCTCTGGGGACAGCTTAATAAGTTAATGGTGGGACAGGGCAGTGTGTTGGGGCCCCATTGTATTGGATTCTGTACAAAAATTGATAAGATTAAATCTCTGCCCTATACAGTTTTCAATCTAAAAGAAAAAAATGAATAATGTTGTATATTGCAGTAGTGCCTTAGGGCCCTGGTCATGGATCAGAGCTTCTTATGCTAGGTGCCATGCAAACATGAAACAAAAGGACAGTCCTGTCCTAAAGGGTTTACAGCCCAAGTAGATTGTAAACTGATGAAGGATGGAGAAAAGAGTGTAATGTAAAAAGAATTGGTCATTCTGATGATTTTTACATGTTTGTTAGTTACATTGTTATTTTTAATTAATATTTAATAATTAAAACTGGGGGTAGAGTTAAGGTGACTTACGCAGTAGGATTGGGGAGGAATAATTTGTGTGTTTTTCTTAGAGGGCAGATTTAATCCTTTTTAAATGGGTTTTAGTTGCACTTGGATTAAACTTTGAATAGTTTATTTAAAAACAAACAAACAAGTGTGTTATTCTTAGAAAGAAAAATATCCCGGCACTACTTTGGATTTGCTGTTACAGCTGTGTTTCTGGGTATTTTTCCCCAGTTTCTTATTCCTACAAATATAGTTTCTCATTTCACCCTGTCATATTTTGCTTTTATGATATGAATCAAGTTTTACTCCCTGCTGTGGGAATACGATCTTGGATTTGGAAAGCATATACACAGACTATCATGCTGTGTGTCAGAGTATCAGACCTGTAGCGTGAAGGTCTTTTTCAAGAACATGTTAATGAAAAGGGTGGGGAGGGGAGTAGGTTAAATTTTTTTTAAGTAAGCTGTAAATGTCCCCACAAAGTAATTTAAAGGGAATTACAAAGGTAGTTTCTTTGTACAGCTTTGAGCTGGAACAGTCAATGAATTTGACTATTAAAATACAAAAAGCCATCAGAAACAGGATTGCAGAGCAGCTTAACAGAAAAGGCAGAGTCAAGAATTGCACGTCAGCTGTTGTGCACTCTCGATTAACAGAATAAGAAACATCAGCCAACTTCATGCGCTGCATATTGCGCCATTTTGTTGGAGTTGGATAAATAAACATACACCAAACGAAAAGGTGGGACTCCATTCAAACCCAGTGATGTTGCTAATTCTGTGGAAAATAACAGTTGTATTGTCAATTCTCACAACAGCACTGGCAGCCAAGCAAGGCAAGAAACAAGGGGATAGGGAGGTTGGAAAGAGGGAAAACTTAAAAACACTTGCAGATTTTTATCTTGGTAATTTCTCATGTTCTGGCATTGCATTCAGAGTGTTTTAGATGCAGTTTTTCTAGTCAGTTCTCTAAAGCTGTATTCACTCAGAAGTAGGATTTCCGTGGTAGCCTGCTGAAGCAACCATACACCTTTTTTTTGTGCTTAACAGAGCACTAACACGGCATAATGCTGAGTTAGTAGAAAAAGATCTCTCTTTATCTTTCCTGCAGAATAAAGGAGCTCAGTTCTCCATTCCACTATGGCCCTTTGGGCTGCTCTGCTGGGGCAAAAGGGCTCTTGTCTCTGGGAATGCCCCTGTAGCGCCAGAGTAGATATATGTTCTGGCTATTCCTAGTTGTCTTAACAGCTCCAGTGATTACAGCCAGCCAGGCATATATTAGAACAGCTTGGATAGAGTGACCAGGTGTCCAGTTTTCAACTCGAATACCCGGTCGAAAAGGGATCTTGGTGGCTCTGCTCACCGGGCCTTTGACTGTCCAGTTGGCAGCACCACACAGCGTGGCTGGCAGGCTCCCTGCTAGCCCGCGTGCTGTGCAGCTCCTGGGAAGCAGCTGGCATGTCCCCTCTCTGGCTCCTACATGTAAGGGCAGCCAGGGGGCTCTGCGCTCTGCCCCGGCTCAAGTGTTGCCCTCGCAGCTCCAAATGGCTGCGGTTCTCGGCCAATGGGAGCTGTGGGGGCGGCGCCTGTGGATGAGGCAGCACACAGAACCACCTGGCTGCACTTCTGAGGAGGAGCCAGCATGGGGACATGCCGCTGCTTCTGGGAGCTGCCTGAGGTAAGCGCCACCCAGAACCTGCACCCCTGACCCCTTCCTGGGCCCCAATCCCCTGCCCCAGCCCCAGCCTTGATACCCTCCTCCCACCCTCTGAACCCCTCGATCCCAGCCCGGAGCACCCTCCTGCACCACAAACCCCTCATCCCAGCCCCACCCCAAGTCCCCACTCCTCATCTGGAGCCCTCACTCCACCCACCGCACCCCTGCCCCAGACCAAAGTCTTGCACTCCGAATGCCTCAGCTCCAGCCGGGAGCCCTCTCCTGCAACCCAAACCCCTCATCCCTGGCCCCACTCCAAAGCCTGCACCCTGAACCAGAGCCCTCACTCCCTCTCGCATCTCAACCCAATGCCATAGCCTGGAGCTCCCTCCCACACTCTGAACTCCTCATTTCTGGCCTCACCCCAGAGCCCACACCCCAAGCCAGACCCTCACCCCCTCCTGCATCCAAGCCCCCTGAGCCAGCCTTGTGAAAATGAGCGAGTGAGTGCGTGTGTGTGGGGAAATGGAGAGAGCAGGGGGGAGGGGCTCAGAGAAGGGGAGGGGCATGGGGCGGGGCAGGGGCAAGGCAAGGGTGTTTGGTTTTGTGCTAGTAGAAAGTTGGCAACCCTAAGCCTGGAGGCTACTTTAATATGGTAGGTGTCGCCAAATTGTTCCACTGACTGGCTAGAAAGTCTAGTGTCTGTAAAGGTGGCATAAAGCTACCACTGTTCCCACTCCAGTCCTGCCCAAGTATAGCTTGGCCCCTCCTGGGAATCAGGTCCATGGTCTCGAAGTTTCAGTGCTACCCATTCATCAAGACTGCTTCCTCCTTATTGTCAGTTACCCCCCATAATGAGCACCATCTTCATGGTTTAATCAGAGGAGTAAACACTCTGAAGCTGACTGACAGCTGCCTTACCACTAGTCAAAGACTTAGGGCCTGATTCTGGGCTCACTGATACTTCTTTAAACCAGTGAGATAAGAATCAGTCCCAGGGAGATTCTCTCTCATCTTTTGAAGGTGGGACCAGGGCTCATTAAACTAGAAAATATACGCATAAAAGTCAAAATATAAAGGGCCAGACTCTCTGCTGGTGTAACTCAATTGATATGAGTGGTGTTATACCAGCAAAGAATTTGGCCCTAAATGTCTTGACTGACTGCATGGAGCCAGGCACCAAGACTGCTGAACCCATTCCTCTGCCTGTGATGGAAATAAGTGGAAAAAGCCAACGTACAGTACATCTTGTTAGTCATTTCTGGTCCTGAGCTAGCTGTCTAGGGGTATGTGTATGTTCATGTGGTTTTCTACAGGAGTTTTGAACCTCCAGAGCCTATATTTCGGGTGTGTAGAGGGAAGGGGAATAAGCATACCTGTTACGAAAGTTGTATAATATGCTGAGTAATTAGATTTTGAAAGTATTTGTTTGTGCTTCTCATCTCATCAGACCAAGCAAATTTTGTGTTGTTGCCAGATCATAATCTTTTCCCCTTCTTTATGCTTCTCTGGCACTTGGAAGGGAAAGGATCTAAACTGTACACAGGCAGTAGGCCAAAAGACATATTTAAAACTATTCTTTATTGCCCATGCTGTCAAATTTATAGCAATAATGCCAGAAGGATACAAAAGATTAAAATCTATAAAATCCTGCTGCTTCTGTAGGGAGCTAGACTAGGGTTACTTAGTGTCCAGTTTTCAACTGAAACTCCCGATCAAAAAGGGACCCTGGCGGCTCTGATCAGCACTGCCGACCGGGCCACTAAAAGTAGGGTCGGCAGCACAGAGAAGGCCTGAGGGAAGGCAGGGTCCCTGCTTGCCCTAGCTCCAATGGATCCCGGAAACGGCAGCCAGGTCATTGCAGCCCTTAGATGCATGGGTGGCCAGGGAGGCTCCGCATGCTGGCCCTACCCCAAAGGCCAGCTCTGCAGCTCCCGTTGGCAGGGAACTGCAACCAGTGGGAGTTGTGGGGGATGGTGCCTGTGGGCATGAAGGCAGCGCACACTGTGCAGGACTGCCTGGCTGCCCATGCACCTAGAGGCCACAGGGACCAGGTGGCTGCTGTGAACCTGTACCCCCCCTGCACCCCAATTCCCTGCAACAGCCCAGAGCCCCCTCCTTCACCCCAAATCCCTTATCTCCGGCCCCACCCCAGAACCCTCATCCCCCTACCCCAATCCCCTGCCCCAGCCCAGAATCTCCTCCCACACCCCAAACCCCTCATCACTGGCCCCACCCCAGAGCCCACATCCCCAGCCGGAGGCCTCACCCTTCCCGCATCCCAACCCCCTGCCCCAGCCTGCAGTCCCTTCCTGCACTGCAAACCCCGCATCCCTGGCCCCATCCCCAGTCAGAGCCCTCACCCCCAATACCCCAACCTCCTGGCCCAGCCCAGAGGCCCCTCCTGTACCCCAAACCCCTCATCCCCTGTATTGTCATTATACATGAATGGAATGAGACATTTGACTATTTCCATTTTGTTTGTAATATGTGCTTAGTTAGTATGATGTCACAGGAGTTTTGGCATGGGGTTTTTTTATATTAGGATAATAAAAGTCTGCAGCAAAACCCAGCTGATGTGCATGTTCAGTGGGATTTATCCAAATGTAAGTACAGTGAGTAGTTGTTGTTTTTTTAAAGGTTGGTCAAACTAGAAGAGCAATTATCTTATATTTTATATCAAATTACATTTTAATTTTCAGATGTAAAATCCCATTCAGATGAGTAGTGCCCACAAATTATTCCTGTTATCTGGCTGCTGGGTAGCCTCTGGGAAATGAGTCTGGGGGCTAAGGACAGTTCACTGTGAGCAGATGCTCTCATCG
Organism: Chelonoidis abingdonii; assembly: GCF_003597395.2. Lineage (NCBI taxonomy): Eukaryota > Metazoa > Chordata > Testudines > Testudinidae > Chelonoidis > Chelonoidis abingdonii. Next base: position 30,597,630 of record NC_133778.1, on the reverse strand, counting down.
CGAAAATCACCATCCCAGCTTGCACTAACCAGAACCCTTGTTGGTAGTATCAACTGAGAGGCCATGAATGGAATGGATAAGGTGTCTGAACTGGTCCTCCAGCTCAGGAGTGAGGCACCCTGGTGGGACAGTGTGGAAGAGACGTTTACACTGCCGCTGCCAGTACCGTAGCTGTTCTGTGGATATTCAGTCTGTAGGGCTTACAGTCTCATAACTGTGAAGTCAGCCATCTCTGGGATGTTTTCTCAAACACTAAAGTCACAAAATTAGTTTTTAATTTTTGCATTTCAAAATGAAGGCATCTTTAATTTAAAAGGTGACGCCCCCCCTAAAAAAAAGTGTTTAAAACCTGGAGAACTATGTCTTTTTGGTGATGCTAATAACAATCCTGTCTACCTAGCCCTTTAAAAACTATGCTAAATTGTAGCCATTTGAAATGACTGTTATGAACACAGCATTTATTATGATAAAACTGACAGACTCCAGACTGTAGTTTGGCAATACCTGGCAGCATTATCACTTTCAGACTTTCATGACAGTGCTGGCTTCAGGGGGAGAGATACTATGAAGATTAAAGCATTTCCACTGCTGTATCAGAGTCTTTTGTGCCTTAATGACATATGCCTTCCATTCCTTCAAAGACCTCCTGCTGTTTATAGTCTTTATCCCAGCATTTTCTTTCTCTTTACAAACTGATGAAGGCTGAGTCTTAGGCCTGGTCTACAGTGGGGCCGGGGGGAATTGATATAAGATATGCACCTTCAGCAATGAGAATAGCGTAGCTGAAGTCGACATATCTTAGATCAATTTAGAATCACTTACTTTGTGTCCTCACAGCGCAGAATCGATGGCTGCTGCTCCCCTGTCGACTCCGCTTCCGCCTCTCACTGAGCTGGAGTTCAGCAGTTGACGGGAAAGCGATCAGGGATTGATTTATCGTGTCTACACTACCCGCCGATCCGGGTAGTGTAAGTAGTTCCCCAGTTTACATGTTTTTAAAAAACTGTGCTTGTGTACTCTCCTTTTACTTTGGTGTCTGTTCATGAACTGTGTATATGCGCTTGTCTGGATTTTTGGTGGGAGTATTTGTGCCAGGGTTGGGAACTATTGAACAGGTGTTGATTTTAATGTTCCAGTTATGATTCTCAACACTGCATTAAACTGCCTATCCAGACATTTGGTATGTCAGCTGCCTGCCCAGGCAGGTGTGCAAAATTCCTTGGTCCAGTGGACCAGTGCTAGAGTGTGTGCACACTGGCATCCCATGTTGTGCCCACAAGTTTTTGGAGAAGGCTACTCCTTGCTTTTACCTTTTTTTCCAATCTTTTCCAGCTAGTCCAAGGTTATACCCAAGTACATTGGATAGGGCTCGTTTTGGATCCATTGAGCACAAAGGGAGATACTAAGTGGTGCATTGACGGCATTTTTGTTTAGGTTTAAGGCTGTTACCTGAGTTTGGGAGACGTAGGGGTGGGGCTTCCCATATTGGAAATATTCTACCATTATCTTGAAGTTGGTGGCGAGGGTGTCATGGGTAGTGGGTAAGATCTTTTGTTTTCTGTTGCAAGGGCAATGTCACCACATACATGAACAAAATTGTGTCAGGTAATTCATTAATGTAGATGTAGTGAAGAAGCCAGCACAGATCCTTGAGGTAGCTCATCATTGAGAGTGCAGGCTTTGCTGATCTGTGCATTCAGAAGAATGCAGTACCTACAGTTGCTCAATATTGTGGCCAGCAATAGTGCTGCAGCATTTAATGACTTTGATGCCTTGAGCAAAAGCCTATATCTCCGTACTGTTTTGAAAGCAGTTGACAAAGCAATCTTCAACTATTGCTATATGTGCAATCCAGTTCATCTTGCGGAAATTCCAGCATGGTTTTGGAGTTGATTCAGTTAGAGGAACTCCAAAGCCAACATGCAGATTTGTGTGGTGGTGCTGGCTGCAAAGAAAATTCTCAAGCAATGTTTGTGAAATGTGCAGAGGAACACTACTATTGTCTTTCATCACAAAGCAGAGGTCTGGGTTTTGCTCAGTATTCCATCTGGCTAAGCGAAAAGTCCCTGTTTGTCTGGGGTCAAAAAGAAGATGAACATCTGTGAATAAAGCCCAATCTGTGAATTACTTAACTGCATCATTTTTGCTATAGCCCCTTTGTGAGTGATGGCTATTAAAGTCACCAAGGTGCACAGCTGGGTGGAAAAAAAGACAGTATTGCGGGCTTCAGCTGTTCATGATTTGGAGATTCATAGATGTGTGTTACGGTAATTTGTCCAATTCTTGTCGCAGCAATAGAGATTCCTATGATCTTGGATTACTCCAGAACCAAGACATCTGGAAAACTTTGCCAGGTGTACGTGGCGATGCCATACTTCGCATCTTTCATGGTGGCAATGAATTCATAGGCATGAATTTCGTATCTTGCAGCTTGCTCATAGTCTACAGCATAAGTTTCTTGTAGAGCAGCAACATCAGTATTGTTCACTGTGAGAACTCTCAAGATAGTGACACTTAGCACGTGGGAGACCTTCCACTTTGGAACACATGTGGAGCTGATCCTACAGTTCTATGGTGCTGTTCCAGACAAGGACAGATTTCATGTTGCTAATCATACTGGGAGATCACCATATCAATGTCCAGTAGCCTTTTGATGACATTCATTGTATTAATCAATAACGTATAACAGGCATACTATGTGAAGGTTGTCATCTTTCCTCTGCAATTAATACTAAGGATAGGCCTGAGCCATGAAGTGCCAATGCAGAGAGCTGATGTACAGTTCCCCATTGTGTATGTAGCTAATGGCAATGAAATTGTCAAGACTTTCCTGCACAGCAGGCTAATGCTGCCCTGAAGCATGTTTACTCATCCTCTTGGAACAGAATATCCAGGCTAAGTAGAGTTAAATGTTGTTTGACCAGGATAGCATCTAATTTTCAAGAACACCCTGGGACCCAAAATAAATCTATTTTCATTCCATTCATTCTCACTGACTTTTTCTTAAAGTAAACATATAAACAACTGTGTTTGTGGAAGTACAGGAAATTATATGAGAGATCCTAACTGAATACTAGTAATGTTAACAGAAGATACTATTGCCAGCCCCAGGCATTCAAAAATCATGAAACAGGATCCAAATAAATAAATAAAAATCCTGAAATTTTAAAAATGCAACATTAGGAGTTCTTATTTATCTTCTGGCTTTTGAAACTTTAGGGTTCACATTTTCAAGTTCTTCTCTGAAACCAGGAGGGCTAGAAACATATTTTATTGAAAAGAAAGCTGCACAAGCCTCCAGGGTCTAGGGCTTTAAGAAAACAGCAAATATCAAGAGACTGCCAATAAAATTGCAAGAGTTGGCGATTCTGCAGAGATTGCAGGAAACTCAGCTGCTTATGCAAGCAGAGTACTTGGTCTGTGGTGAGATTTATTGTGGAACTTGCATATTGTATTATAAATTTATTTCAACAAGATATAGATTAGATCAGTGCTCATAGGCTAAAAATTGTATTAGTTTCCCATGGGTTATCTTCCTTTCTAGAAAAAATGAGTCTCTGGCTTTGGGGAATCACTGAGCTATTAACAGTGGACTTTTTAACCAGGAGCTTAAATTCATAACTTTGCTAGATACTAAACATCATAGGCTGAATAGAGACACTGGGTTTATGGCGTATTACGACAATCTATTAACCCATTTACTCCTCCCCATGACTGGAGAGGTGTTAATGAGCCACTTCAGCTTGAACGGTCCCTTGAAATGTGCATTAACTGCTTATGCTATACAATCTGTTCTACCTTGTATTTCGCTGTCACTCTCTGTGTACATTTCCCAGATCTGATGAAGAGCTCTGTGTTGAGTTCAAAATCTTGTGTCCCTCACCATCAGAAGTTGCTCCAGTAAAATATATTACCTCATCCAACTTGTCCCTCTAATGTCTGTCCTATTGATCTTTACAGTCTGTCCTATCATGTATCATATCTGTGGCTTAGTAGCAGGCAATATCATCGTGGGGCCACAAGATGCGTTGTGATCTGTAAACTGAATGTGGATGCCAAATGTGATTTGCTACTTTGTGCATGTTTCTCTAAAGTACAGTGCAAAAAGCTGGTGTGTGTGCTACTAGGAGGTTCTGTAGGGGCACCCTCATGCTCCTCTGCATTGGAATCACATTACTTTTGGTTAGGGATGTGACGGGTTGGACCCCTCTTCTGGGATGCCACCTGATGTACTGGGATTTCACTGAGCCTCCTCTGCTCAATCACTCTGGGATCCCTCTCCTTGCTTTGCTGAATTAGGCTCTCCAGCCTCTTGCAGCACACATGCATGGGTAAGGCCACACCCCACTGCAGACACAGGGCTTGTCTACACTTACATTTTATAGTGCTCTAACTTGCTGGCTGAGCAAGTTAGAGCAGCAAGTTTGAGCGCTTTAAAGCACTAGTCTGGACAGGCTCCAAGGGCTGGGAGCCGCGCTTCCAGCTATTCCCCTCATGGAGGTGGATTGTCAGGAGCGCTGGGAGAGCATGACCCCATTCACACTTCAAAGTGGAAGTTTTGAAGTTTCTAGTGTAGATGTAGCCACAGACTGAAGTCAGCTCTGTGTGAGAGGATTCACATGCCCACCCTAATTTGGGAGATAAACCCAAAATAATACTGTCTTGCGCTGCATAGAAAAATCTGCACAGCACAAGCTCATAAAAATCTGCCCTTTCCCTGAATGTGAAAAGAGATGTGCACACTTCTTGCCCCCAGAGTTAGAAATTGCATAAAATGGGTTTTATTATAAACAAGAAATAAATTTATTAACTACCAAAGGTGGATTTTAAGTGACTATAAGAGATAACAGACAGAACAAAGCAGATTACTAAGCAAATTAAATCAAACATACTAATGAAGCTAGTTTCACTAAAGAAATTGGTTACTAATAGTATTTTTCACCCTAGATATTGTTGCAGGCAGATTGCAGAAAGTCTTCAAAGGCAGCTGAACTGGTCTCCCTCTTGAAACCTCGGGTATTATTACTCACAAGCTAGATGCCTGTCTGGCTTGAGTTCAACCCTTCTCACCTCAGTTCAGTTTTTGCTTCCAGGTGTTTTTTCCAGTGTCTCTTCAGGTGAGGAGGAGCACCATGATGATGTCACTCCCCTGCCTTATATAGCTCTTGTGGGTGGGAATCCTTTGTCTTCTAGTCCAAAATCACTGGCATTTCAAAGAGAGGAGGGGTATCCAGTACCAGGTGACTCAGACCCTTGTCTCTGCAGGGCTGTGGCAGCCATTGCTTGTAGGCTGCCTCCAGCGTCCACAGGAAGACTAAACTGTTTCACAGTCCATTGTCTCCACTAATGGCCGCTTAGCTCTATCTGGCTTTTCCATTGTTGTACCTGAATCACTGGTTGGGGTGACACCCAAAATAACACATTTGAAATACAGATACATAGTTAAGAATATTAACTTCAGATACAGAAATGATTCAGGCATACAAATTGGATAATCGCTTTCAGTAAATCATAACCTTTTCAATGATATCTCACATGAGCCATCTTGCATAAAGTATATCTGTTATGTCATATTCATATTATAAGCATATTTTCATAAAGATTTGGAGTGAAACGTCACAAGAGACCTCTGCCATCCTGGAAGGAGGGACAGAATTTGTCCCTGAGTGAATGTAAAAATTGGTTAGGACTATATCTCATTTGTTGCAACTTGTTTTTAAAATATTAACTTTGTTTTTAAATAAGATAATAGCAGAAGTGATCAATGTACATAATTTACAGAGAAGCTACCAAATTTATTTTGAAAAAGGTGTATTTGACAGCAAAAACATAAGACTCGCGAATTTACCTTGAGGGGATGGGTGTGTTTGTGTGTGGGCATGTGTGCTGTTATCTGTGAGAGCCATTTCACTACAATGATTCCATTGGTCTTCAAATTATTTATTATTTGCATGGGTTAAATCTCTCCCTCAAGCTGTGAATCCAACACACTGTTAATGAGATAGCATGGTGACATAAATGCCTTCCCTTACATCCCTTTGTTGCATAGTGTCTCAGATCTTTGAGTAAATGTCTGTCAGAGATTCAAAGCACTAAAAGTAAGAATTTCTGCATGAAATATTAATAGCTCCTTATCTTTCTGTATGTGATAGTACTAAAACCATATTACCAATTTGCTCATTTCTTCCATATTGTCAGGTTCTATTAAGAGATGCACAATTAATTACTTGTTCCATGTTTACTTGTGGTATGATTTCTTCTGTGATGCCTGTAAGTGTTTATCCTGGAATCTCCATCCTCTCTGGTTTTTACCCTGTGAATTTGACACTCTTGAGAATGTCTGTCTATGCTCCTATTGGGCCTAATCTTGCACCATTGAAGACAATGTAGTATTGTCATTGACCTCAATGTGAGCCGTTTCGCTCGTTATGTCCTTATCCCAACCTTTCATCCATTCCTTCATTTAGAAACTACAGCCTTCAAATGCATTGAAGAGTGACTAATCAACCTAATTTAAGATTGATTCAAAGAGTATGGTTCATATCTGCAGTTAATAGAATAAAAGCAATTTGGAGGCCACTTGAATCTTATGTATTGACTTGCTAAACTTCTTTTCTCTTCATTCATTTTGGGCCCAGGCTACTTCTTTCTCAAAGGTAAATGCTTTCCCTGGACACACATTCAGTCCATTCTGTTTCTCCAGACCTCTCACCTAATGCTCTCTACATACCCCCTTTCATTGATCATGCTTTTCACTACCTTTCTTTTTTTCTAGCACAGTTTCCACAGAACTTAAGAATAACCCTCTTTGTGATATATGTACAAAAATGGAACATGTCCCTTATACTTTATGTTCTCTCAATGGTTACACTCAAAGGGGATGAGAACACTAAACAAGGTTATTTCTTCATTCATTTATGAGAGGCAAACTGCTTTACTGTAAATCATTGTAAATCTTGTCAGAGGCGTGTCTATTATATTAGGCTAAATATGTTTAAGTTCAATGCTATCTATTAGATTTCTAATTCAATCTAGAGATTTGATTGAAAGGGTATTAAAATCATAAAGTTTTGTCCATTGTTTGTAACCCAATACATAATGAAAAACACAGTAAAGATGGGATTATTGACAATTAATTTGTAATCATTGCCTAGTATGCCGACATTGGGTCAGATTCTGCTGTCACTTACACTCGTGCCATCATCAGTTTTATCCTTTCCATCAAAAGAAATGTTAATGTTTTCATCATCTTAATATTCCAACATGATACCATGTGACCTGTGCCTCATTAAAGTTGGCCAACCTGAGTTGGATTTTGGGAAATGAATGCTTGCAACAAACTGCCTGTGCACAGACTATAGATGAACAATTATTTTCTGAAACAATTAAGCAAATTTTGATGAATTTTAATTTTAGATTAAAAAAAACCAATGGTTTTCTCATAGATAATTTGCAAACAAATGAAAAAGAGGATAATTACTTGATCAGCTCTCATTTTGACTGACAGCTGATCAAAATGTTTGATTCTGAGTGATAGCAAATCTTGTATATACTTTTATTAAAAGATTGAATGTGTTTTGGGAGAAGTAGGCAGAGTCCTACTACAGAGGGAAACATGGCTGAGCCCATGAACAAAAAGGTGTTTGCTGGAGTTCTCACATGGTGTGCTATAACAGTGAATTTAGTGTAGTTTGTCTTCTATCTGTTCAATAATTTACATATCTGTGAATAAATTAGATTAGGATACAGTATCCTGCCTTTAACCCATTTCTATCTCAGGAAAGAAATAACCCAGTGATGATGCCCAGATTTCTCTGTCCACTCAGAACTCATAAGAATCTATATTACCATAAATTTAACTATTGTGGTGCAGTATATTGAACTATAATGTAACTATAATGTTATAGTATATTGAAGCAGAGGATATGCTACTCTGTATTTTAGAATATTAAATATGTTCTTTACTAATGTGTTATAGATAGTGTACTCTGAGAGACATGATGAAGTTTGTTTTTTTTGTGGTACTATTCCAAGTTTAAAGAATGAATGGTATGAACAAATTGGGCGTGAAACTTTAAATAGCGAATACATTGAAAAACTTATTTTTCCAGAAACCTGTTTTTCATTTTATTATGAGTAGGGAGATAATGTGAGGAGAGAAAAATAATCTGCTACAGACAGAAACCTAATCTGTTCTGTTTGGGAACTGTAATTCGCTGCACATTCCTGAGAGTCAAACAATCTGTCTATATTATGTCACTCATCACAGAAGTTAAAGCAAGGGGGAAATATGCTTCAGAACATTTCTTTTTGATTTGATGAGCTTTCAGAAATGTATTTGTCAAGTTGCACAGTATAGTTTGAATTAAACTTGAGTCATGGCTGCTGATAGTACTTATTGATTAGAACAGACCCTAAGATGCTGTAGAGTCACCAGGGTAGACAAGACCTGAATTTTTAAGAAAGTAAGGTTTTTCTGACAAAGAAGTCCTTTTGGGACACTTTTATACATTATAGCAGCACAAGACCAATTTTATTTTTTTTCCTTTGTAAATCACTTTTAGTACCAACTGATCTTAGAGGTGGTGGATAGTTTGGAGGTGGAATCCCCAACCTCTTCTGTAGGGGAGCGAACACAAACCTCAGGAAAGAATTCATGAACACCGTTGCAAGTGGAGACTCAGTTTTGGGACTCTTACCTGGGATGTTCCTAAGTAAGGAAGACCAGATTTGAGAAACTCTGGTTGAAAAGGGCTTGTTTGCTAATATTCCTGACAAGCTTTCTTTTCTCCTCCACCTTGTTGCTCCACCTTCCTCAATAGTAAGGGAAAAAATGGTAATTTTTTTTTTCTTCTTAGTAAGCAGATTGAAGGTCTTGGGAAGATTTGTGTCTTTCTGTCCAGGAGTTTGGAACAAGACACTGTCCCCATCCCATGAAATACAGTAAATGCTGGGGCAGTATTCTTGAAGAGGTTGAGTTGCAGGCATATATCCAGCTTCCTTGGAAGTTTTCAAGACTTCTGTTACTGTAATTATTTAGATTGATACTAAACCATAGTCTGTTAATTAAAACCTTCTACTGATATGGGACAACAACTGAAGCATTCAAGTCCAGTTAGTGTTTTGTAGCATGTAGAGTCCAAGATTATAAAATTTCTAGGTCCTAGTTGCATTTTTTCAAGGATAAAGCATGAATTAATTTTTTACTGCTGTTCATCTGTATAAATGCGCACTTTAAAATATTTTATCCAAGTGATTAAACAGAAACTACTCAAGTCTATAGACCAATAGCCAAAGACATTCAGTAATATAGCTCAGAATGGTGCCATCATTCTTATGTCCTTGGCACATTTGAATGATAAATTGCAGAAAACACTGTATTCTAGTTCCTGCATTTCTCTTAGATTGTGAAAATATTTATTTAAAATGTACAGTTATACAGACTTTCAAAGAGAAACAGGTTTGCTAAAACTTCAAGGTGGAGAATGAGTTGGGTTAATTTAGAATTGGTAAACTACTGGTAGCTAAAATGTGTAACTGGTTCCGGCTAATGTTATATATAGATGAGCTATTTTGCTAATCTATTTTTATTTTAACCTCAGTAAAAATAGAGCTTGCATACTGAATGAAGCTCAACATGACTGATTGCAAATGATTAGCACTAGCATTTACATTTAGGGGAAAAGTGAATAAATTGTCAAGAATTTTAAGAGGAGAGGGTTGAGGGAAAGTATAGACAATTCATTTTGATCATTTAATTTCAAAAATAACATTTAAAGTGTATGAGTAAACATGTATATGTTTTTAAAACCATCACATTGATACCATGCCTACCGAAGCTTGGACATTTTTAAAAAATGTCATATTTTGACATTCTTTTGGTGTCTTTGTCTTCCTCCTAGCATTCACTCGGATGGTCATTACTTTGGGTATTTTTACATTTGAACAAATTAATGAGTACAAGATGAATTTCCTCCTCTACACCTTTGTTAAATGTAATATGACATGCTTAAAAGTGAACTATAAAGTGATAGAGCAGGTGTCAGCAACCTTTAGCACATGGCTCTCCGGGGTAAGCACTCTGGTGGGCTGGGCCAGTTTGTTTACCTGCTGCATCAGCAGGTTCAGCCAATCGCGGCTCCCACTGGCCGCGGTTCTCCGTCTCAGGCCAATGGGGGCGGCAGGAAGCGGCGCGGGCTAAAGATGTGCTGGCCGCGGCTTCCCGCCACCCCCATTGGCCTGGGACGGCGAACCACGGCCAGTGGAAGCCACGATTAGCCAAACCTGCTGACGTGACAGGTAAACAAACTGACCAGGCCCGCCAGGGTGCTTACCCTGGGGAGCCGCATACCACAGGTTGCCGACTCCTGTGATTGAGAAAATTGAATGAAGGTCAGGGTTCTATCTCTGTGTCAATAACAGGGCTGTTGCAGGCTGTAACCAACTCTTCTCCTGGTCTATAGGATTTCTCTCTGGCTTTCACAGAGTATCTAGCTTGCTACCAGTATGCTGCTTTTATCACTTTTTCAGTCAGTAATCAATTTTCCTTTTCTCAAGGACATCCTGACAGGCCCAGCCCTTGTCACTCTTTATCTTTTCTAATTCCTCCCCTGTAACTTCTAGTCAGCCCCAAAGCATTTAGACGTATCAATTACATAAGCACCAAAAAACCCTTTAAAAAGGCAGGAGTTGATGATAACCTACAACCTTTCACGAGTCCATGTTTATAATTACACATTTAGGCAATGCCTCCTTACTGTATCCTCTACTAAATTCACAAGTATCTTATATTTGTCAATAGAAAGGAAATGTAATGTTTTCCAATTGCTCCCAATATTTTTCAAAAGGCAGATGCAATATTCACCTATGCATTAAGAAGCAAATAAAAGTTAAATCATAACAATTAAAGTTAGACTGCAGTATATTGAACAGATTTCCAAATATCAGAGGGGTAGCCGTGTTAGTCTGGATCTGTAAAAGCAGCAAAGAATCCTGTGGTACCTTATAGACTAACAGACGTTTTGGGGCATGAGCTTTCGTGGGTGAATACCCACTTCATCAGATGCACCCACGAAAGCTCATGCTCCAAAGCGTCTGTTAGTCTACAAGGTGCCACAGGATTCTTTGCTGCTTTTTCATTTCCAAAGACATACAGTTTTGAATTAAAGTGGAAAATAGCCAGTTGGCTGCTGAAGGATGTCTTTTTGAAGATTTTTTCCCCCCATGAGAATTAATTTGTTGTATAAGCATAACAACAGTGTAGTATTGGGAAGCTAGTTTTTTTAAAATATGTTTGGAACATGCTGTATTAAAGTGAACATTTAATAACCAAATACAGTAATCCACTGGGGGCGAGACTATTTGATAGATGTTCAGATACTTTCTGTTATATTGCTCCTTCAATCTTTATTATTGAATAAATATATTAATATCCATTAATTATATCCATTAATATCCATTAATTATAGCCCTATTGCCATGCAAGATGCAGATAAAAGAAGGCAAGGGGTAAAATACAGGCCCTGTTGAAGTCAATGGGAGTTGACCCAAGATCTCTGACCTGAGGAGCTTACAATCTGTAGGGTAGATTCTGGTTGTGTCTGCATGGTATGGCAGGTGGGAGAGGATGTAGGGTGTTCTTTGCCCCATTGTACTGGAATGGGAGAATGCAATGCTTGTGCTCCTGAGTGACTGGCATTGAGCATGGTATATAGCCATGAGTGACTGGACTCGCCCTCCATCACCAGTGGTATGCTTGCTAGTGACGAGAGGCCTGTTTTTGGAGAAGCATATAATCACCTCTAATCATGGCCTGCCCAGCGTGTCTGGAGGCATTTTGCTTGCATTTACCCTACACAGGCAGTATTGTGGCCACTACCACTCACAAGGTACAATTCTTAATGCCCCTTTCCCCTTAATCATATGCCTAAGTTTCTGTCTCCCTTTGCACAGATAAGGAGATTCTGTTTCCTAATGCACAGATGAGGGGAACCTGCAGGGATCCAGTCTCAGGCCAGTGCATTGATGCAGGAGACTGCCAGAATGCTTGTACTTCTGAGCTTTGTCTGCTATAACCATTACCAAAAAAATTCACTGGTGCCAGCACCAGCACAGCTGTGTTGGGAGACCTAGGGGTGCCACAAGGACTCCTTGTTGTTTTTGCTGATACCAACTAACATGGCTACCACTCTGAAACCTGTTTCAAGGAAAGTACATCATTAGCAGTTTTATTTAATAGATTTCTGGTTTGTGATTTGTCAGTGTGGAGTTACATAGAACCAAGATGGAAGTTAGTGGTGGAAAGCCAGCCAAGAGAAGTGAGATTTGAGAGCAGTGTTGCTTGACAAAAAGTAAGAGGGAGGAGGCTATTGGATACATAAGTGTGATGATAATCAAGGCAAAGGTGATGGCGATAACAGCTTTCAGGTGAGAGGAACAAGCCTGTATTGATCACCTATACTGGGAGCAATCCCTTCCAAGAGGGGGTTTCAGAAACACCAGATGTTTATTGGACTGCAAAGTAAACTTTCTTGGGATCCTGCCATGCAATGCCATCAATCTGTAGGCCAAGCACATAGCAAACTCCTAATGACTTCAGTGGGTGTTCTGGGTGCAGATCCATGACAGAGTTGATTAATCATGTTAATATTCTTAGCAGAGTTGTCCAAATTTCTACATCCTGCATCTTTGTAAAGTAATTCTGTGTGTAACAAGGAGAGCTGTAGGAAGCTAGCAGTTTTCACTTCACTGTACAGTCCATGCAAAAGCTTAGGTTGTCATGATTTTTTGAGAGGACTTGCATGGGTAAAAAGTGGTCATTTGCACTAATGAATGCCATTTTTCACAGTGGTTTAACTGAGGTATAATGTTCTTGCTAAAATTCTGATCGGTCACAGATTAACATTTCACCATTGTTACAAAGAAATACCACCCTTTTCCCAAGAAAATGCAGCATTTTTGTGCTGATATGATAGTTTTTTATATTTGACACTGCAGGAAATACGGAGTTAAACATACTAAGCAAGAATGTGTTTGGTACATTTCACTGATCAATATACTGTAATGATGGTTCTTTAATCTCCTCTTTTGAGGAGAGTGTTGTACCTATGCATGCATGCTTGTGGCTAAATTTAGTTGAGCTGTGTAAGACTGGTTAGCTTCAGTCTGCAAAGATTCAGCAAACTTTCTTTTTCCCCTGAGAGGATGAGTGCATGGTGTTTTAGAGTCTGAAAAACTCAAAGCAACATCCATTCGAAACCATCTAAGATTGCATCCTGTAACCATAGGCTGCAGTCCCTCTTCCCTAGCAGGCCCTCCTTTCCTAACAGTCCAGGGCTGCTCATATGTTTTTCTGTCTTCAGGGAGGAACCTGGAGAACCCCTCCCACCATTTCCTGTCTTTAGGACAGCCAACTGGATCTTCGGAGGGTGATGGATGACTGGCTGGACTGCTCCACTCCACTCTTCTGTTGTTTTTTTTAATGGATAGCAAGGTACATCCATTCAACCTATCCACAGAAAACATTCTGAAGGCAAGAGAAGGGACTTCTTTCTCCTGTACCTTTACTCAACCCCATTTTGGATGAAATAAGATTGTGCACACTGTGCAGCAGACCCTTGTTTTTCTTCCTATAGTAAGATTCTAATAGTGCTCCTGATCTCCCTGCTGCCCTACTTTCAAATACCATAGTTTCCTATCTTTCAGTATTTTCCTATGCACCTAAAATTTAAAAGAGAATCAAATAAATAACTGGGACTCATCACTCTGGGATCAGAAGTAAAATTTTGGAGATCCTAGGAAAGGAGACTTCATATCCAGCTATTTTTTTAACCACAATGACTATTATTTAAAAAACAGATGCTTCTGTTATTATAAAAATAATCAAGAACAAATTATCAGGGTGTTAAAAGCCTGCTATTTGCATGGGCCCCAATCTTGCAAACACTTGTGTTTAAGGTATTTGCAAGATTAAGGCTATAAAATGGGAGAAAGGATTAGTGCAAGTAAGTTGGATTTGGATTTTCGTACAGTTTGAAAGTAAACAAGAAGCATAAATATTCTAATTATTTATGTAACTTGATCAAAAGATACTAATTTTTTGTTTGATTCCAAAATGTTATCTTGTGAGTACAAGTATTAAGTCTCAGATTGTTGGTGTGCCCAACGACTATTCGCACTGTGTAATACAGTATTTTGATTTTGTATTTGGCATGCTGTTTGCCATTTCATTTTTATTTGACTATTCACATATTTTCAAAGTATACCACATTATAGCAGTATTTTACAAGGAAATAAAACATCTTCTGTTGTAGCAGCTACTACAATGCTTTGTGGTTTCACTTGATAAGCCAAATTGGCACGTCTCTTTTCTCCTGGTACGATGATATTTACGTATTCGCAAAACACTTCTTGGAAACTTGCAAATAAGTGTAACATGAACATTTGTTGAGTTTCTCTGGAAGAGCTGTCTGAAATACCGTGTTCTGTTGTTTCTTTCCCACGCATGATAGTTTTCCCAACTCAAGGGCTTGGTCAGAGTCCCTGTGCAATTAGAGTTGAGAGCATTTCTTTCTGAAGTCCAGGACCTCTATAGTTTCTGGGTTTAGGTCAAAGCTTCCAAAGCCTGCATTTTAGTGTATTAGCACTAAAGTGTATGTACAAATATTATATATTAGTTATATTAATGAATATGTATATGATGAATATATAACAGTATGGCATGAAGTTTTATCAATATGAACGTGGGAGGGGTGAAGCCAAGTGAGTTATGCAGATCATTCTAAATCAGTTAAAATCCTTCTATTACACCACAAAATCATGTTTTCAGTATATATGTTACAGAAACCATTTTACAAGAGTTTTAGTTTTAAAACGTTTGTCTTTTTTAAAAAATACCACTTACAAATCCAAATGGCTTAGTGACTACAGACCTGATTCCCAGATTATGCAAGGCCCTGATTCAGTGAAGCATTTAAATTTGTTCTGAGCAGAAATAGGATAACTCCCTACTTATAGTCAAGCATGTGCTTATGTGCTTTGCTGAATTAAGACCTACATTTGTGTTGCACCACAGAGTTATATCAGCTGAAATCTTCCTCCTGGGTCTAACTGCCTGGTGTTCAGACATCTCAAAATGTTCTAAAATAGTTTATCTATAAGGGTGAGACATATTTAGGAAATGTTGTTGTTCCAGGCTATTCTAGAGCTAGAAGTAAATGCTGGATCCTGCTGGGAATCTCCCTTTGTCCAACAGTGTAAAGCTATGGAGCAAAACCTTATAACTGTGTCTCTAACCCTGTATTGCCACGCGATATCAAGTTTTCAAGTTTTGACATTTTATGTCTGGAAGAGATGTTGCTCCACCACTTAACCTTGCACTGAGCGTGCTCAGTGAATCCCTCTGTCATTCCAGTTGACCTCAGTTGCCATATGTAGCAATTAGGCTGAGCAGAATGGACTTAAGTCATAGGAAAGGGCAGGCATTAATGGCTGTGTAGTTATGAAGTAGGTACTAAGCACTTGCTACCAGTGGGGAACTCTCTGTTTTCCTAAGGTTTCCTACTGTCTTAACTCTCCAGGCTCTCTCAGGCTCTGGGTGTCTGAGGGTATGTTCTAAAAGGTCAAGAAGCTTCCGACTGCAGGACTGAATTAATTTCATTGTTAGGGGAGGAATGATTTAACACAGAGAAGATATTGTATCCTGATCTCCTGTATTTATAAATATGTACACCCTCAATATCAGATAGCAAAAGCACAAAGCTGTTTTATAACTCAGAGCTACTGCAAGCACCCTTCAGAACTCCAATAAACGACTTTATCCCTGCCTTCAGTCAGACTGTACTCTGTCAGTATACACCCTGATTCTGCTGCTTCCCCAAATCCCTCCAACTGCTGTCACTTGCAGAAGGAGGCCTATACTCCTCTACACGGCTAACGCTTTAGAACCCAGACTTTAGGACAATCAAGATTTTCATTATTATGATTATTAATTTGTACTGTGGCTGCACTTAGGACCTCCAGTTATGGGCGAGGATCCCATTGTTCTAGGTGCTGCATAAACACAGAACAAAAAGATGGTATGAACATGTCGCCATAGTGACTTACTGCCTCCAAAATACATTTTTGGCAAAAAAAGAAAAAAAAATTATGAGGGCAGAGAAAGATTTTTAAAAAGCGTGAGACAGGGAAAAGAAACCCAAAATTCAAAATGAGATGAAAAATCATGTTTCAGATTTTTTCGTCAGAACCAGCAAAAATTACTAAATGATACTAAACTGTTCATTCTCTTTGAACGTTTTTTGTACACATGGACACAGACAGACACTTGACCAACTCTAGCTAAAACTCTTAAATACAGTAAACATGTCTACAACCAGCCAAAATAAACAAGCATCCTAGGTCTCACATGGTTTTTTTTTCTTTTCCAGTTCCAACCCTGACTGACCCTAGGTATCTAGGCTATTTATAGCTTCAGCTGTATGCCATAACTGCCCCCTCTTCCCATTAGAGAGAAGAAAGTGTAGTGACAAAATTAAACTAATATTTTCATATATATGAAGCTACTTGTTTAATTTGTATTGAGCTTTGCAATGATATCGCTGCATTGTCTGTTCATTTTCTTTGATCACTTACGTGCAGTCACTAGCCGTGATTTACAGTAAACCCACATAATACTGTGAGCAGCACCATAACAGTCTGGGTACAGAATAGTTATTTCTTTCCCCTTCACATCAGACTGGGCAATGGCTAATTCATTAAAAAAAAATGTAACTACTAATAATTTGCACTTAAAAAGCACCTTTCAAATCTCAGTGTGCTTTACAAATTAGTTAAATAAATGACAATTACTTATCCAATTACTAAAACTAACACCCTAATTTCTCAGAGGGGGGAAACTCAGACACCGTTTCAATTACTTGCCCAGAGTTCTCAATGAGTCACTGGTAAATGTGGGAATATGAAATCCTGATTTCCCTCTCTGAAGTTTGAATCGCTAGCATAAACTACCTTTCTCCTGCAGGGTTTTTTAAAGAGCAATAGCTAGCCTTTATCATTTGTGATAAATAAAACCTGAGCAGGCTGAGGTACATTCAGTACTCTCTGTGAAAGATGTTCTGTTCTCCATTTGGCGACTCCAGTAATAATACCATGTAGATTAACCAGATATTTTTCTAGATATTGGCATTAAAATTAAAAAAGTGAATTGTAGATCCCAAGTTTTCAATAAATCTAACAAGGAAACAAAGGCCAAGTATTGTGTACAATTGTTTGTTTCCACACAATTACTATTATGATCCTTAGCTCTATTTTGTAATGTACTTGGTTTGAAGAGATTTAGGTTTTTTTGATTAGTTCAGTGCTATTACACTGAATGAAATCATAAGTGGCTCCAGATGAGCCTTGAAGAGGAAAATGGCTATTTCTTTGTGCCAGCATGTTTCAAAACATACTGTAAAGATTCTGAATAAAGGAGCAGGCCACTGGGAAACAGGAAGGCTCCTGAGTTCTTATCCTAATTTATGCTTCAGATTCATCATATGACCTTAATTACGTTACTTAACCTCTCTGTGTCTCAGTTTACCCGAATGTTGTGACAATTTCCTGGAGGCTTAATATTTGTAAAGTGCAAGAGGATCCCTGGATGGCAGCTGCTGTCTACATGCTAGAAATATTATGATACTAAATAATATAAAATAAAATTTGTAAATGTGAAACTCAGATAAATAAGGTCTGAAAATGAACACAGTCCATGGTCTTTAAAAATATCACCTTAAAGGGAATTGAAGAAAGTAGGGATCTGAGTCAGCAGACACTTACCAGGTTGTGTGTGTCTTTAAAAACAAACTACAAACCTAAGAACCCAAGTAAACTGTGTGAACTCGATTGAGAAACTTCTTCTTGCTCACTCTTTTTTACGGTGTCAGTACTCAGCCCAGTTGTCTATCTGTTTCTCTTCGTTAATCTGAGATTATTAGTCTAAAATCCCTATCTTCTCACAGTGATAAATCTTTAGGATTTTTTTTTCACAAGTACTCCTGTTCTTTTTACGGATACAGATTAACACGGCTGCTACTCTGAAACCTTTTTTTCCAGTTAATACTCTTGCTCTTGTCGCTCTTACTTAGGTTGTCCATTACATTTTTTTTCTTTCATATTACTCTGAAATTACACCCTCTGCTTTGAATGGGATCATGTACAGGCTCCCAAGTAACTTTGTGGCCAGGACCCCATTCCCCTTTGTAAACTGTCTCCTTTAAGCTCACCGTACAGAATCAGCACTGTCATAAAAATAAAGTGGATAGAAACCTAGCTCTGGATTTTTGGTTTTGGGAGTTCTTCATCCGTGTGCAAGAATTATCATCTCCTGTAGAAAGGCTTGTTTCAAATGTGCAAAATGCACTTTTAAGCCTAGTTTTTGCAGTGCTGCTACTCTCCAGCTGGATTAAGCATTACTGCATTAGGATAAATGTCACCAGGGTGTGGCATGTCAGTGCATGGCCTTCTATAGCACTTTAGCCCTGCCTACAGTCTAGGTGGGGACTTGTTGGTTGAACAACTGCAGCCTTTTCATGCTGTGGAAAGTCTCCATGCTGGTCCCTATTGAGGGAGGGTCAGTGGCTGTAATCTATGCTTATCCAGACCAAGAAGCCCGGGTACCCTGCATAACTGATGTAGACAGTCTCTGGCTGTTACTCCATATCATAGGTTGGAATAATGGCTGCAGAGCAGTTCCATGCCCTGGCCTTGGGTAGGGATGCCCGGTGGGGATGGATTTGTTTCTCCATCAGCTCTGCACATCACCCTCCTGGAGTCTGACTAATCAAACTTTATTTTGGTAGAGTGGATTCACCCCAGGGGATTTTGTTGTAGACTTCAAAGGGAGCAGGGCTGGGCCCCTAATTTCGTATAAAATTTAGCTGTACAAACCTCGTTAGATGTCAGGAAATCCAAATGGATGCTTAGTGGAGTTTTTATTGTCTTTTTAAACTAGATCAAATTTTCTTTCTTTCTCTCATTTGCCTGAGCCACATGACATAATGGCTCATATGAAGAAAGTACTAGGATGGATGCCAAGTTTGGCAGAACATTAAACAAATCAGAAATTAGTTCTACTTATATTCCCATTTGGCTGTGTGCATGTTTGTTCTGTTTATGAGCTAAACTGACAGACAGAAATCATTGAGTCACAGAGGAGAAGACAATATGCAAAATGAAAAACTCAAAAGGAACCTTCTAAGGATGTGAGTTGCGTACAAAAAAAAAAAAAGTCAACCCAGAAGACAATTTGTAAATTATACACAAGCTATTAACTCTTGCAGTAATTTGGTCAAAATTTTCCAAAAATACATGTATCCCGTCTGACTTGGGTTCCAAATCACTTTTAAAAGTTGTATTTTTGGTCAATGCTTGTAAATGAAATGTAATGTATGGCTGTATGGGTGCTCTTAAAGATATAACTATTTAGTCAGATAGCAGCATGTTCTTTGCTTGAAAAATACCAGGTACTCAGAAAAAGACTCATAAGAAAAGTCTGAATTGCCAATCAAAGTTATTTAGGTAGTGTTTATAAATCCATGAAACAAAGGACCTGCCAGCAATCTAAGCACCTCTTTTCTTCCAAAAGGGAAGCTGTGTTATGATAGAATCTTCAGATGTTTTAAAATAAGTTTAAATAGGTATTCAGAAACATATTCAGCAAGCATATTCAACTGGGGCCAGTAACTGTTATGCATCTATAAAATGCCCCACCCTCTTGTCAGTGAATAGCAACATTAAGAATTAACGGTAAAGAAACCTGAGTTTTTCTGTCAAGCACAACATAAACATTTTGGTTACTATCAGAAACTAAATGAGCTTATTAGCCTCTGTCTTTGAGGAATGCTTAAAGTAAACCCCAAACATCAAAGCTAAAGCATGTTTTTTGCTTTAGCTCAGTCACTTTACTGGTCAGCACTTCAAAGGGTGTTGGGTTTCTTAATGTTTAACTTATATTTAATAAATGAAATTGGGAGCTTCAGTGCTCTCAATTCAGATTTTGAAGGAAAATTTTAAAATAGTCCAGCTGCACGAATAAGCACAGTAGCTTGGTTAGAGGAAGGGTTTGAGAGGGCAAGTTCCAGTCAAGTAGCAAATCTTATTCATGTTACTTCTGTGGGGTTACTAACTTGAGTAAAATGAACAAGATTTGGCTCCAAGTCCTGTAGTATTTAGAGTACTTAAAATATGTGTATATTGTGGGGGTGCTTAGATCCTCTTTCTTTTTTCCATCTTCCTTAAATGATCCCAGTTCATCTGCTATGTGTGCCCAGGATCACAATGTTAGTAACATTGTGAGAGGATTTCAACATGAGTATGGTATCTCCAGAAAGTCCACATGGGCCTTTGTAATTAACAAGGACCATTCATGAGAAGTAGAATAAATGAAAATATCTTGAGCACGTTTCCTCCCTAAATTTGATCTTATCATTGTGATAAGGTATAGTCCCAGTACATTTGGTTGACTTGAGGAGTTTCCTGAACCACATAACAACTATTGGCATACTCTAGTTGCACCAATAATCAAAAGAGATAAAGTATTCCTAACACAATAGTGTTGAATTCTAAGGGTAAAACAATCACTCATCTTCTGTGCTGTGCATATTTAAATCTTGAAATCTGAGGCTCACTCTTTTTTGCTACATTTTCAAGTTGCCCTCTCCTATCAGCATGCTGATTTTGGAGAGAGATCTTTGAACTGCAGCCTACCTGCTCTGATCAAGAATGCAAAAACTAAGGATTTTTTTTTGTTTGATTTATCAAAAAGAAAGAGAGAAATGTTTCTTACCCCACTGTGTGGGAAAGTAGGACTAAGCTACTTTGTTGAAATACAGTGTTGGATTTGAAGATGGTTATCAAAGAGACTACTTTTGTAGTTTTTATTTAAAATGCTTTATATAAAAAGAAGTAAACAAAGATAGCTAAGTGGTTCAACAGCCCAATAAAGGCAGCTGTGTTAATCACATGTTCTGATGCAAAACTATGCTTAGTTCCATAGAAATAGTGTACGATAGAGAATCTTTAGATTTCAGATAAAAGATTACCAATTGCAAGTCCCATTTCAACACTCCTGCTTAAAAGTAAATTAATTCAGACTAGGAGTACTTGTGGCACCTTCGAGAATGTACCACAAGTACTCCTGTTCTTTTTGCGGATACAAACTAGCACAGCTGCTACTCTGAAACCTGTGAATTCCGACTGAATTTTTCTCTTTTTTTAATGTGTTCATACAAATACTGTTCACTAGCTAAGGAAGATTATCTTCTGATAGTTTGCCTGTGGACCCTATTCAAAATGGAGATCATAAATAACTTCTTGGAGCAAGCATATCACGGTCGGCGCATAATGAAGGCTGGATGAGGCTAAGCCTCACGCTGCCAGGGATGGAGGCCATTGTGGATTACTACACACTCCCATGGGCCTATGCTCGGGAGCTCCACCCAATTTGGGGCCCCTGGAAAAATCTCCCTGCCACCATGGCCCCAGGGCTAGAGGAGCTCTCACTTCCCACTGTAGCCACAGAGCTTTTCTGGTCTTGGGGCTGCAGCAGGGAGGGAAGTGGGGAAGGGAACAGGGGAGTGGGGCTTTGGGGGAAGAGGTGGAGTGGAGGTGGAAGGTAGCTTCACTGCTGCAGTCCGGGCAGGGGGAAGGGCTTCGGTGGGCTGACGGAAGCAAGCAGGGGCATGGCCTCAGCTGGAAGAGGCGGAGTAAGGGGCTAGCCTCCCCAAGGAGAAGCTTCATCCGCCGCCCTTGAAGCCCATAAATTTTTATTCAGGCAAAAATGTCTTCACAGTTTCTTCTTGCTTATCTTCCAGGTTTAGCTGAGGCCCCCTGATGAATCTTCCTTCCTTCTAGCACTTCCATGGTACTCTACTTTTTTTCTTGAACCTTCATTGGGAATAGGTTCCTTCTGTTGAAGTCAATAGGCCTGAACTTTAAGTTCATGCTTAAGTTCTTTGTTGTACTGGTGCCTTAGGAAGGGGATGGGAGAGAGAAGAGGCGCTGAAGTTGACAGCAGTTCTGAGAGCCTGTGGGGCAGAGAGGATGATGTCATTGTTGACAGTTATGACGAAAGGGGAGAGAAGGAATTGGGAGAAAAGATGAAGAGTTCAGCGTCTGACATGTGAGTTTCGGTTTGGCAGCAGGACGTATCTAGAGGCAATTCAAAATAAAAGTGTGATCAAAGAGGGGAGCGATTAGGGTGGAAAGAAATCTGGGACTCACTGATGTGATGAAGAGACAGTGATTTAAAGCCCTGAGAGAATGGATGAGGTTACCCAAGGACAGAGTGATCATATTGTGTGCTTACTGGGCTTTTAAAAAGCTTTTCCTTTTACTATTATTTGTATGTGAAATGAAATCATGGATAACCCTGAAATACATGTAGATACACAGTAGAATCCTGTTTTCCAAACTGTGGTTCCTATTTCTGATTTTGAATATTCCAAACACTGCATAATTCCTGATATGTCATTTGAGCTACAGAATGTTTCTAGGGTTTTAAAGAATTAAATTCTCTCTCCATTGGGTAAGATTTTCCTGCACACACACAATGAAACATGGGACATAATAACAGATTCGATTATAGATTTTTTTTTATAGATAGATTAGATCATTAGATTTTAGAAATCTAAGTAGTTGCACAAAATTAACCATTATTTGTATTTACCTTAAACATAATCCTACATTGAGTACAAGTTCTTTTTAAAATGTGTTTTTATTACCCCAGTCCTCTGAAAAGAGTATATAATTTTGAGTTTCACAAGCCTAAACATCGCTGTGAACACCCAGTGATAAAAGCCATACAGAATACTGACATAACCGGGTCTACTGTAGTTCATCTTGTGCTGACGTGTTAGCCTGTTGGATTAAAAAAAAATCAGATGTTCAGAGCATTTCAGTTAGTAATAGTATTCTGAAGAGGGTGTGTGTGGGGGGAGAGAATTAAACAGGATGTTTCTTTACCAAATATTAACATTTTGTGGTGAGATTTAGATATGTTGCCTCTGTTTAGAGCTTGGACCATCTCTTTATGACATAAATGTAAAAGTCAATATAATTTTTCTTATATTAATTTCAAAGTAACATTGGGGTGTCACCTTCTCACTGCTGTTTTATTTCTAGAAATATTATCTTTCTAAGCCTTATATTAATTTTTGTGTCTTGCTAGTTTGTCTTACATGTTTTAGAACAGATACGCAAACAGTTGGTAATAGTATGTTTCATCTGATGCATGGTTAATTTTCTTTAAATACCAGACTCATTCTAGGGATCTACTGGCTTTCCTAGTTCTCAGCATTTATAAATCCATATTCACATATTATTTTTCCATTTTAGTTCTTCTGTAATATCCCTGACTGTCTCCCTCACAGTCCTGCTGAATGATTTTGTCTGGCAGAAGGTGCTTTATTTTTAATAAAGTTTAAAAATTTAATAAAGATTAAAAATAAGCACAATCAAGTAAGGATTCATTTGTGGAATTGACTCAGGGCTGTTTTCCATCTTCTTTTACAATCACAGAAATCAGTGGGAGTTCATGGAGAAAAGAAGGACTGAATGTAGCCTTTAGTAAAAATAAATGAGTCAGTGGCCCTTGATATGACCATTGTCATTTTCCTTTATATAAATTTGAGTGAAAAACTCTGAGTTCCCTGCTATCCTCTAACATTCTTAAATCTACCAGGGATTGGTCATACTAGAAATGAGCCCAAGCTGCAAAGTTAAGTTCCAGATCAAAATTTTCCTGAAGTGCAAAAATTCAGTTCCACATCTGGATCCAAACTTGCCCAAAGTTTGGTGGTGTTGGCCATTGGCCATCGGTAGTCTCTTGTAGCCTTGATTCCCATTTCTTTTTTTTGGAATCTGGCAGAAGGGCTCTTAAGAAAGTTGCCTCAGTACTTATGAGGCTTATAAATAAAATCTACGTTATCTATTTATTGGCTTACATAAAATGGGTTGGTTTTATTACTCTTCAAAATAAAGCTTAAATCTCACTTCAACGATTTATTTATCTGACTGGGAAAGGTGTTTTGTTACATTTTTCTTGAAAGGAACTATATGGAAATAAACTGTGGAGCATTACTCTGTTGCTTGTGTGTGGTCCAGGATGATGTTGGTTTGATGTTAGAAATTTGCAAGAAGGATTTTGTACGAACGCTTGGACCTTTATTGTCTTTTTAACTAACCAACAGCATCTTGGGCCTTGGCTACACTGGCGCTTTACAGCGCTGCAACTTTCTCGCTCAGGGGTGTGAAAAAAACACCCCCCTGAGCGCTGCAAATTACAGCGCTGTAAAGTGCCAGTGTAAACAGTGCCGTAGCGCTGGAAGCACGGCTCCCAGCGCTGCAAGCTAAACCCCATGAGGATGTGGAGTACGTGCAGCACTGGCGCTGCGACCACACTCGCACTTCAAAGCGCTGCCATGGCAGCACTTCGAAGTTTCAAGTGTAGCCATCCCCTTAGAATACTCATTGAAGCAGTTTATGCAGATTTGGTGCACTCAGAATACTTTTTGGTACTGGCATGTGGGCAGATATCTTCAGTTTTTCCACAAGGATTTGTTGTCCTGGTGGCTGGCATGGGGTGGGAGCAAATCCTGCTGATTAACACCTATGTGCATGTCTGTCAGTATCTGGGAGGACTCTGGCTGCACTCTGCTTCTTGCTAGGAGTTCATTGGTCCTTGCTGGAGTTGGTTATACACTGCTGTTGATGTTTGTACAAAGCAATAGTCAAACAGTGTCTATTCCAGGAATTTCTAAACAGTAACAAGGAGTGTGATGGAAACAGACACATTGATGTACCAACACCTAAATATTGTTCTACCTAGTGCCATCTAGCTAACTTCCAAGATAACTCTCATCACCACACTGCTCAGGCTGGACCAAGAACCTCTTGTCTGGTCTTGCAGTAATCAATATACAAGCAAAAGAACAGCCTACAGCAGAAATCACTTTTCTGCCGAGTACAACAGCAGTTCATTCTTCCCATCAGTCTGACAGCTGCTGTGTCTGGCACCAAAACAGTTCCACTTATGTCCCTGGCGGTGGAGGGAGTGCAGTTAACATGCTGGGTGAATCAGACTATAGAACAAAATTGTCTCTCTAATTCTTTGTTCCCTGGAATAATTCACTTTTTAGTTTAGATCTGTTTTGAATTTCCCATACAGATGGGGTCAGCTCTGGAGCTGAACTTCCCCAAAAGTCTGTGTGTGTTGAGACCTGGCCATTTGTTTTAGAGAAGAAGGATATGTGCAAAGTTTAGTTTTGATCCAAACTTCCCCAGGATGTTCATATACAAAGTTTTATTTCTGACTTGTCTCTTATTCTCCAGTTTAATTTTGTTCCATTTTCACTCCTCCTACCTACTGAGATTTCTCTGAACTGTCTAGCTTATTTTGGGTTTGTGTAGTTTATTACTCTCTCAGTTCCCATTCAGTTACTTAATTTCAAGAAAGATTAGATACATAACTACGGAACGAATTGCATTCAAGTTCTCCTTGCGAATATTAAATGTAAAATGCAACTAATATATATAAAATAAAGAATGGTAATGTTTTTTATTGTGCAGAATCTTTAAAGCTATCCAGTTCTGCACCATATACCTTCTCTTTATTTTTTCTTGGTGATGGAATAAGCCTTTTCCTTTGCTTGTCTTTGCATTATTTATTAGACCAGAATGGGAACTTTGCTAGGCAGGGGGGAGGAGGAGGAAAAATCTGCAATTCTATTAATTCAAGAGTTCTTCTCATGAGAGGAAAAGGACAAAATTTCACTTCACTTCTCACAGTGTGAAAGAGGAGACCTCCCCCCCCCCCCCGGCCAATTGCCTGCAGCTGTTTTTCAGAATTCAAGGCCACACCTGGTTTGAGCGCTACAGTTTGTACAGTTATGAACCTCTGGCTAAAGGAAAAGGCAATTCATTGGGGGAAAACAAACAAACCAGGCTACAGCTTTGGGTGTTATTTCTGGCCATATCAGCATTTCACAGGTGCACTCACACTATTCTTGTACTCCCAGGGTAACACACTGCATGTAAGATATATAGCAAATGACAGCGCTCACTCAGGAATTCTGAAGTTAGGAGTCCTAGTTCAGGATGCTTTTGTGTATAGTTAGATGCCATTTTGTTACTTAACAGTATCTTTCCATAAAAGTAAAGGAGATGAGAGGAAACACAGTAACAATTCAGCAATGATAAAGGAAATAGAAGTACTTGGAGTTATTAACTGGCTGGGAGGAGCACCTTTAGCCAGTAATCCTAACTAGTGATTAATCCCCAGGAAGATTCCTGTGTTGGGGTTATTGTTGCTATTATGAATTAAAAATGAACAAAATAAATCATAAAGGTTGTTTTAGTGAGCTATGTGGTTTCAGTTGCTATTTAGAGAGCATTTACTGAGAACTAATGCCCTGCACATAAGTCAGGCTTGTGTTTAGAGTAGATGAGAAGTCAAAACTTTTTGACTTTTCCTATTCCCAGCTCTGCCATTGTTTTCTGGGGTAGCCTTGTGTAAAACCTAACTTCTATATCTCAAGCCACCTACCTGTAAAATGGGCATATAAATGCCCCACCCTCAGGGAATGAGAATTCAGGATTGTAAGGTGCATTGCGATCCTCTGATGAGAAGCACTGCAGTAGGGGAAAGTGTTGGTATTAACACAGGTGCTAACTGTGATAGTGGCTTTGTGATTTGAACATGCATTCATTGGGAACTAAAACTAAATTCACCAACTCATCTCTCACAAGTCATAAAACTTCAGTCAAATAGTAATTTTTGGTGATAATGCTGACTGGGCAGGATTCCAGCTGGTCACCTAGAGGAGCAAAGTCCCAGTGTCAATTCCCAGATGTACATTAAAGCTTACCAACGCTGGGATTTCTTATTGCCCTTTGCTCATGACTCCTGTAATCTTTGATAATCACATCAAGTAAAACACAATTCCCTTCATATCTTGGGTCAAGACAGACAATTAGGGAAATGTCTTAGCTGCCAACCTTATAATTGCTATTAGCTCAGCTGAGACAGGTACCCAATGCCTCCTTTGGACTCATATTCCTGTCTTATCTACAACACCATTGAAGAATTCTCTTTGTTGTCCTCTTTCATTCACTTCCATCTGCTCATTTCATACACATTCAGGGCTGGCCCTGACTACCCTTGTATTTAAACAGAACTGGATGAGATTCCCTTTGGAGTCCATCATGGCTGGTTCTTAGCCGGTCCAAGTTGTCTCTGTTTCAGCACTAACTCTCTTCAAGTGTATAGTTTGTGCAGTAATCTCAACTCCCGTGGGCCTGGGGAGCAAAATACCAAGATTAAGAATCAGGTATTTTATCTTTGATCAGTGTAATTTGTTTATAATTAGTGGAAGAGTTTACCCCTAAGCATTTAGGGCCAATTCAAAATGGGTGTTATTGACTCAGTTCTACAAAGGTCAATAGGGATGCATTTGCTTACACCAGGTCTGTTTTTGGCCTTGAAAGTTCCATTCTAGTTACATATGCTGCACTCATTGTAACATGGCAAGTGGTAATGTCATATATAATCTATTATAAGATGAATGGCATGTTGAAAAATGATTCAAGTTGGCTTATGTATGGGACACTAATTCTCCAGCAGTGCTCTGTACATACCAACTGAAACAGTATGCCCCCATTAGAGTTCCATAGACAGACAGACACATACAAACGTGTGTGTGTGTGTGTGTGTATGTGCATATATATATATTATACTAATGGCAATGATTGCGGTGCAGGGTGTTTCCTGAGGATTAATGACAGGCTGGGATTCATGGCCTGAAGCTGAGCCAAGGGCTATCAACTTCTACCAGCTGGTCATTAATCCACAGGAAATGCCCTGTGCCTTGATCATTATTACTTAATTGAAATTTTCCCTGCTACTAGAATTCCAATTACATCTTCTTAAACTCCCGATAATTATTAACCTTGCAATATAAAGTAATCGTTTATAACGAAATACATAATCCTTAGCAATGTGGAGGGTTTAATGTTAATAACCTCGCAACCATGTATAGTTTATCACGCTATAAGAGCTATGTTAACCCCAGAGTTCAGTTTGTAAACTGAAGTTCTGTTTCTGAGTTCAGCAGACTTGTACTATCAAAGTGAGTGTTTCATCCTTCTCATTTCACAACCCAGTCTTCCCTCTCTATGATATTTCAGTGATAAAGCTGTATACCCTGCTATGCAGACTGTGACTTTTTTTTATGTATCTTTTTAAAAGTACAGGTTGCAACCTCTTCCACTGACTCTTGGGAGTGGATGAATAATAAAGAAAGGCATAGGAAATGTCAGAGGAAGGTGCATCCGGGGAGTGTATTTGTCCAACCCTTTCAGGAAGTGACAATCTAGTCCTCTATCATGTCAGTCAGCTTAAACCCATTTGATGTGGCCAGTTTCCTCCAATTCATGGTTGTGTAAGTAGAGCGCTGATAGGCGTGCCTCTTCTAGGTTTCAAAGCCCCTTCTAGGAAAAAAATTGCCATCATTCTACCATTTCCTGCTATTGTTCTACCTCAAGCTGAAAAAGCTCTGTCTGTAACTGGGAAAAGGCTGGATCCTGGACCTCTTCATTTCCTTTGTCACCTGAATTGTTGCCAGAGTGAGAGGGAAGGGACATAATAAACTGTAATATCTTCATTGATAATGGAATTTTACTGAAGGATATTAAACTGGACAGCCAATTGAATGACAACAATTTGAATATTTCTTTCCATTCATGGAACTGTTGAACATAGAGGGTTACAAAACAGATTTGACGAAAGTTTCCTTTGAGGATGATGACTGATAGGTCAGACATAGAGTGATTGCTTTGTGAAAAGTGTACATTTCATACATTTTATCCCAGCATAGGCATTTAAGCAAGCAAAGGACAGTGAATACATGTTCATGTGACTATAATGTTAATAAAATAATCAGAGTTTGGAATCGACCCTGAACTTTCTTAAAGTTTGGGTTTACTCAGAAGGGTGAGTTTGGTACAGACCAGGGGTCAGCAGCCTTTCAGAAGTGGTGTGCCAAGTATTCATTTATTCACTCTAATTTAAGGATTTGCGTGCCAGTAATACATTTGAACATTTTTAGGTGGTCTCTTTCTATAATATATTAACTAAACTATATTGTTGTATGTAAAGTAAATAAGGCTTTTAAAATGTTTAAGAAGTTTCATTTAAAGTTAAATTAAAATGCAGAGCCCCCCAGACCAGTGGCCAGGACTCAGGCAGTGTGAGTGCCACTGAACATCAGCTTGTGTGGTGCCTTCGGCACGCGTGCCATAGGTTGCCTACCCAGGTACAGACCATTATAGAATTAAGGGTCAAATGCAAATTTATGCAACGTTCGGGTATATTGGGATCCAAGATTTTGGCTAGGGCTTCTCCCTAAGAGTCAGTAAAAGTTCTCAGGATTAACATCTCAAAAATTAAAAACAAATAAACAACCTCACTGCTTAAAATTTAAATAAACTGTCAAAAGTGAGATGCCAGCCCAGACCTCGAGAGGTGAAATGCATATCCAAACCAGATGTCCAAAATGTCACAAGGTTTGGAGGTCTAGTTTAGATAAGTAACCAAAAGTTTAGACACTCATCCAAAGTTCATGACAATTTATATGAGACTCCTTTGATCTGAAAATCTAGTTAAAAATTTCAGTAGGGCTGTGGCTTGCAAGATTTCAAATACTCTCTAGTTCTCGCAGGTCACACTGAAATACAGTGAGAACAGCTTTTTTCATAATGGTTATCCTTTCTTTCTTTCTTTCTTTCTTTCTTTCTTTCTGGACTAAAAGTAAAAAGAAAAAAGAGAGAAATTAAAATACATTTTATTTCAAGCTTTTACTGAAGTTTCAGAATTATTATTATTTTAAGCTAATTCACTTATCCCTAATTAGTAACACAATTTACAAGGCTCTCCAAGTTAGGGAATATCCTGATATTAGTCTTCATTTTCTCTTCATAATGGTTAAATGTGAAGAACAGAAACCCTTTGTTATCTTCCTCTTTTGATATTTCTTCATTGCAGGGTATAGCCATTGGTTGCTTTACCTACTCAGCTTTAAAATTTCTGTCGGTATTTCGGTAGTTTAACATTTAAAAGGAGAATTGTGTTGTAGTTCAATATTATAGGTTAATAGTGGAAAGGTAACTTCTAGTTTTGTTAGAGAAATACAAACGGAAAATGTTCATAGTGGTATGCTGATAAAGC
Source organism: Chelonoidis abingdonii (assembly GCF_003597395.2). Lineage (NCBI taxonomy): Eukaryota > Metazoa > Chordata > Testudines > Testudinidae > Chelonoidis > Chelonoidis abingdonii. The sequence continues at coordinate 30,567,371 of NC_133778.1, read as the reverse complement.
TCTTATCTAAATCACCCAGCAGGGAGCAGTATCTTTCTTGGCTTCAATTTTGATGTTCAGGATATTTGCTGTTTGTGCTGTAGAACACTTTTTCTTTGTCAGCCAGTTTGCAAACTCTTGGGAACAGACATCCTCACCAACAAATTGTCATTGTGAAAAACGGATTCCATGTTGGCACATCAGCAGAACAGATGGGGATTCACAACAGAACAAAAGAAAAAAAAATAGAAAAAGTTGGCATTGTATTACTTTTTATTCATGGATTTGCTCTGTGCCTTCTTATCAAGAACACTTAGTGGCTTTATAAGTTCAGCTATGGAAATGTACATTTAGACCACAGTTCCGCCAGTCTCTCAGGCATGTGTCTAACTTTAAGCATGTGAGTAGTCTCATTGACTTAAATAGGACTACTCACTTGCTTAAATACCTTCTTGAACTAATAGGTCCTTGCTCTCAGTTTCTGGACTCTTTGGGATCACTGGCAAGTTTCCCTGTTTGCTGATCCAGTCCCAGGAGAACCTAGGGTGCAGAAATGAAGAAATTATTATTATTTTTTTTTTTTTACAAAAAAAGCAAAATAAAATTTTCTAATCTAAATAAAATGTTTGTGTTAAGATTTGATTTTGGGTTTTTTAATCTGACTGAGGTTATGTATGCTTAACCGTAAAGGGACATCCACTTAAAATTTGTTCTTCTGTCTTCAATAGTTTGTTTTAACATATTATTGTTATAAGTGACAACTAAAATTAATATAAATGAAATTTTGATGAAACAAATCCTCCTTTCCCCCCATTTGTTTACTTTGTGTGTTTGACATAGCATTCTGTATGGGCTCTTTCACTGGTTCTCTTCTGTAATCAGGTCAATCATTTCCTTCTGTTTGTGTAGACCTTTAAAAATTGGCAAAGGGACCCAGAGGCAAAGGTAGTGACTGAAACAACACTAATTCCACTTTTTGTAATAGACTAGATTTCAAGATGCATATGAACCGATCAGTATTTGCTTTTTTATATTTTCTAGTTTCCTTTTAGCAATTTTTAATGAAAATTAAATTCTCATTAATAGCAACTTTTTTTAACGTATATTTGTGATCTATATTAAATCAACGTAGAAGAAATCAACCCCGTCTTCTCAAATTCTCTCATCCTTTTTAATTCTATTCTCCTCTCACTTTCTTCTTGTGTTCTATAGTTCCTTTTTTGTGTGTTTTTCTCTTCCTAACCACTGAACTCTTCTTGTTTTTACTTTCATTCTCTTTGCATTTCCATTTCCCCCTTTTGTTTTTACTCTCTCATTTTTATTGTCTTTCTCCTGTTCCTGTTTCCCTTCATCAGTCACTTTTTCTCTGCCTCTCCAATCAGTGCTACACTTTCTTTGTTCCTTTATCTCGTGCAAATTTTAAAGGCTACCTTCTCAGTCAAAGGTTCAATTGTTTCTCTCCATTAAGAAGCCATGGGAGGGAGCAGAGGGGCAGGAAACTCTGAGGTTGGCCATGTAGAATTTCCAGGTAATTAGCATTTGGGCGAGATGTTTTTCTTATTTATGTGTTTGTTTATTTGGTGGTAATGGAACAGGTGAATTCTGGGAATCTGCAGGAAAGGGGGCTCTTTAGTGCCGCTGGCCCTTCTACACTGCTCTTCTGCTCCCTCCTCCACTTGTAGCATGGATCCTTGAGAATCAATACTGCCACTAAGTGAGAGATTTCTATGGCTGCGCAATAGCAGAGAGGGAGAAGGCCAGCAGGAATTAATGGTGCTTCAGGCAATGTTTAACTCCCGATAAGATATTCCCTTGTATAGATCAGTCAGAGATGACAATAGAGAGTGATTGGCTGGTGGATCAACCCCCTCCCATTTCCAAAGTAAACACTGATGCAAGACTTCATTGAATTCCTGCAGATGGGTTTAAACTGTTTCCCAGGGAAGTGAAGAAAATTCCATGGAGTGAGGCCATGGCTACACTGGTGCTTTACAGCGCTGCAACTTTCGCACTCAGGGGTGTGAAAAAACCACCCCCCGAGCGCTGCAAGATACAGCACTGTAAAGCCTCAGTGTAAACAGTGCCCCAGTGCTGCAAGTTACACCCATAGAGGATGTGGAGTAAGTGCAACGCTGGGAGAGCTCTCTCCCAGCGCTGGCACTGTGACCACACTCGCACTTCAAAGCGCTGCCGTGGCACCGCTGCCGCGACAGCACTTTGAAGTTTCAAGTGTAGCCATACCCTTATAGCTTCTTACTTCCATGCCTCTGAAGAGAGTCACTGGATCTCAATTCTTCCTCTCCACAGAAGCAGAGGGCTGATCTAGCCGCATGTCTCCATAGACCTTAATATCAAGTCAATTTGCAAAATTACAATTTAGCTGTCTTTAGAGCCTCTTGGTTATGTGTGAGGATGTTATTTCTATTTAACAGATTATAAAGAAAAATAAAACAAAAACAAAAACTTGAGGCTCCTAAAATTGCTGTCTGCCTGGCCTGGAGCCAGGCATTTAGTTATCTTCCTGTCCTTTGGTTGTTGCCTTTGCCTTGTAACAGCAAAGCAGAGTTTTTGTTTTGGACTTAATAGTGCTACTTATTTATTGTCTTTGCTGGTAAAGTACTTTTATATTGGTGCTGTTCTCCTGTCTCAAAACCAAGTAATTCTTAGAAATATAGATAAATAAAAGGAGTTGCTTTTGTTAATGCTATTCAGACTTTGAATATCAAACCATAACATAGAAAAAAATTCTTCACATTAATAAGGAGGCTACAGAAAAGGATATTGCAGGATATTGACCTAGCAGAATGGTCAGAAGCCAAGCACCAGTAGGAACAGAACCATATTTTCAAATTAAAGATGAGCTGAGTGTGCAGGATGGAATCATATTTTGAGGAGTGAGAGCTGTTGTCACTGCCTCATTATGTAGGGATGTCTTGCACAAAATACATGTCTCACACCACGGCATTGCTAGCTGTCTGAGACACGCTTATTTACTGACTGGGCAAGAATACGCAACTCCACTCCTTGATAGAAATGCTGCTGGTCACGTGTTAACCACCAGCAGAAAGAGACTGTTGCCACAAGAGCTGCTCACCCGACCACAGGAAAAGGTGGGAAAAGACTTATTTACCTTCAGTGAAAAGCAATGCTTGATATAGTGGACTACTGTGCACATTTCTGGGAGATCGATGCTCTGCCTGATACAAGAAGCAAGTCAATGTTTGGCAAATTCAAGGCCCACTTTGTGAGAGATGACATTCCGGACACTATACTCACTGACAGTGCACCCCAATTTACCAGGGAGAGGAAGGGGGGAATTAAGATGAATTCAAGGAAGCTGTGTGCAAATGGAAGTTTTATCACCACATCTTCTCCCCAGCATACCCACGGAGTAATGGTGTTAGGTGGCATCAGCTATGAAACAGCTAAGAGATTGTTAACAAGGCTGTTTCTTGTGGTCTGGACCTTTTATTAGCATTTTTGGCATATGGGAGTACCCCATCACAGGGTTGCCAAAATAGTCCAGTGCAGGCACTGGCGGAGGAAGGACCAAAACCCTGCTACCAGTGAGGGGAGACCTGTTGTAGCCAAGTGAATGGAGATACTGTTGAGAGATGGCCAACAGTCAGAGAAAGCAGGCACAAGAGCACGACACATCAGCCAAGGGCCTGCCAGCCTTGGAGACAACCACACCTGTGAGAATCCAGCCATTAGAGAGATACCATAAAAAGTGGACTGCAGAAGTTGTGAGGGGTGCAGTTGCACCCAGGTCACAGGAGATGACTACACAAGAGGGACAAGTGATCTGAAGGAACAGGAGGCACTTACGAGCTAGCAGACAACATCCAGAGAGAGCCTACAGAGATACAGAACTCATCATAGAATGGAGAATGAGACCATCTGGAGGCCAACTCAACAGGGAGGGAGGAGACTTCTGTCATAAGTAGATAGGTAAGGGTTAAGTTTCTTTTACCTGGAAAGGGTAACCAAACACCTGACCAGAGGGCCAATCAGAGAACTGGATTGTTTAAAGTCAGGGGCGGGAATTTGTATACTCGGGGTCTTTGTTGTTTTCTTCGCTTGAGTAACACAGTTTCTTCTAACGGTGGCTCTCTTATCTCAAGATTCTACTACGAACCTCTGTTAGTTACAAAGGAAAGCCAAGTAATCGGCTATGAGAGCTTTGTGTGATGTACCGATGTGGATTGCTGTGTCTTTGCTTCTCGGCGGTGGAGGACAAGCTTGTCTCCTCACTCCCTCTTATCTAAGTTTCTCTAATCTGTGGTACAAAGGAGGCGTTTCGGCTATGATGTAGTTTTGGTTGTTATTGATGTCTGTTTGCTGGACTGGTTCTTGGGCTTATCTTATTAATCGCCTGTTTTTTATTTTTATGGCCAGGCTGTTGGTTTTTATGCGATTATTGTTTTGTCTTTTTTTTCTTTTTATAAGTTCTTTGAAACTGGGTGGAGTTTTATTTCCTAGTGAGGCAAAGGAAGGAAAGCACAGGCTGTGTATTTTCCTATTGTTTTCCAGGGAAAGGCGAGCTGGGGAAAGAAAGAATTCATCTCTGTCTCTGGGTTTGAAGTTGTTTCTCTTAGTCCTGCTACGGTCAGGGAGGGGATCTCCTTGTGTGCTAGCTTGTTACTGTGATGCATCGCTCGGGGGACGCTCGATTGCCTCTCCGTTGATTCAAGAGTGAAGTTCTGTTCGCACGGCTAACCCGGAAGGGGGGGGAGCGGGAGAGAAGAGAGAGACAGGGGCTCTGGGTTCTTGGGGTCCCCCAGGGAGTGGGTGACTGGGGGGGGATAAGGACCCCCAATAGTCCTAGTTGGTGGCAGCGAGAAAATATCCAAGCAGGTAGTGAGCTTGGGGGAGTTTCAGGTAAGCCCCCAGATTTTGGACGCTAAAGTCCAGATCTGGGACAGGAGGCTTTACTACAACTTCACAGATAATTTACTGGAGTCTGAGATAAGTGAGAGGGAGACAGACAGGTCACTTCAAGTATGGTCACCTGTTGACACCAAACTATCTCCAAGACAATGTCATCTGCTGAGTCTGTGATAATGATGAGGTGCTATCTTGACTATGTTCTAGCAACCTCTGGCTGAAGGGACATGGGGTGGGGGTCTAGGCATCAATTATTAGTTTGTAGTGTTTATGTTAAAATGTTTGTAGAACAGGGAGGATGAACTGTGATCAGTGAAACTGGAGTCAGAGGCCCCAAGTTTGCTGGAGGGATTTTTACGGACAGGATACCAGGAAAACAGGGAATGCGAGGAGTTGGGCTGGAAGCAACAGAGCTACATGGATGGAACAGTACCCACAGTTTAACAAAATTCCATTGGTTCAATTTGGTCTAATCATTCTAAACACCCTCAATGGTGAAGCACAGTTATATTACATGGCTGAAGACAATTTTCATGTTAGCTGTTTTCCATCCTTCAGCTTCCAATTTCTTGGATACTAGCTGCATTCAGGGAAAGAAAACCTACAAATCTTCAAGATTATTTCTCATGGAGTGGTTGATAATTTGGTTTTAATTTGTTTAATTGGCATCAGTGGCCGGCTCCCTTTTGTGTTTTAAGTCCTTGTTATCTTAGACATTTTTTCTTTACTTTTAGAGGATGCTAATTTACATGCAGCTTGGGAATATTTCAACAGTCTGCTAAAATGTAGCCAACACATGTTGTGCAAGATTGGAGTCACTTTCATTTGTTTTGGAAAGCAAAATATCCCTTCCAGCTGCAATGGACACCCCTTGATGCCCTCTCCCATCCATTTTTCTTTGTCAGACAGAATATGGTGACTGCACAAATGCCGTGAGAAAGAGGAATGAAAAATGTAATCTCTTTATCTTGAGAGATAAGGTGGGTGAGGAAGTATATTTTGTTGGACCAACTTCTGTTGGTGAAAGTGGCCTTTAAGCTATTCAGAGCTCTTCTTCAGCTCTGGAAAAGATTATCAGAGGGTATGTCCACACTGCAGTTAAACACCTGCAGCTGGCCCATGTCAGCTGACTCAGGTTTGTGGCGCTCGGCTGTGTGACCGTTTAATTGTGGTGTAGATGTTTAGGCTTGGGCTCTAGCCTAGGATCCCAGAGCCCAGGCTGAGCCCTGGGACCTTGTGAAGTGGGAGAGTCTCAGAGCTCAGGCTCTAGCCCAAGTCCAAATGTATATACTGCAATTAAACAGCTCCATAGCCTGAGCCCCGTGAGCCTGAGACAACTGGCATGGGACAGACGGGAGTGTCTGATTGCAGTGTAGACATACCCAGAGGGTCTCAGCTGAATATCAAGTGGAACAGATTGTGTAGCATAAGGGGTAAACACATGTTGCAAGAAACCATTTAAGATGAAGTGGACAATTAACACATCTGCAGTCACAGCATAAAGAAGGGTTAGTGGGTTACAGATTGTTGTGATGAGTCATTAAACCAGTATCTCTGTTGTATCCATGATTTTTAGAGTCTAGAAGAGTCATCAATTTTAGCTCCCAGGCTCATCTTTTGAAGGTGTTGTGCAGGTTTCTTTTGAGAACAAAGGTTGAGAAGTTAGATATGGAGTGATCAGTTTGTGAAAAGTGTTCACTCATGGTTGATACGGTGTTTTTGTCTTTTGTCTGTGAGAGTTTATTCAGAAGGGTAGTGATTGTGTGGTTTCACCCACCTGGATGTTGTTGGGGCATTTGATGCACTGGATGAGATACACCACATGTTTTGATAGGCATGTATAGGCCCATGGTTCTTGACAGGTGTGTTGGGGGGTATTGATCATCGTAGCAGTGGGGTCTTACAGGCTTTGCACTATTGTTCTGGCAGAGTCTGGTGCCACTTTGTCCAGGTCTACTGGGAGCTTGCTTCTAATGATGAGCTTGGAGAGGTTGTGGGGTGGTTTGAAGGCCAGAACAGGGGGTTGGGAAAGATTTCTTTCAGGATGTGGTCCCATCAAGTATGGATTGTAATTGTTTAGTGATTTCCCATATGGGTTCCAGTATGAGGTGGTAGGTAGAAACTACAGTTGTGCACTCTCTGGGGTTACTCCCTCCATGTATTGGAGCAGGTTCTCTCAGGGGTTTTGGGTGTCCCGTTCCATGATGTGATCTACTTCTCTGGTAGAGTGTCTAGTCTGGTGAAGGTGGTATATATCCTGGTCTTTCTGAATGGAGCATATACTGCAGTATCCGAATGCCTACCTGTAGATAACAGATTTCTTAGTGTGTCTGGAGTAGCTACTGGATCAGTGGAGATAAGTTTGGTGGTCTATGGGTTTCTTGTATATAGCTGACTGTAAGGTTCCATTGCTGAAGTTGACCGTTGTGTTCAGGAAGTTGATAACTAGTATGGGAGAGTTCTAGAGAGATTTTGGTGGATGGGCGGTAGAAATCTTCAAGGGTGTTTAGGTTGTCTGTCCAGAGGATAAAAACATTATTGAGGTATCTTAGATATATTACTGGTTTTGTGTTGTTTTTTTCCAGAAATTCTTCCTCCAGGTGACCCATAAAGAAACTGGCATATTGGGGAACCTGCCTAATACCCATGGCTGTTCCTAATCTTTTCTAGACCTGAAGAAGAGCTCATTGTAACTCAAAAACTTCTCTTTGACCAACCAAAGATGTTCCAGTAAAAGATGTTACTTCATCCATCTTGTGTCTTCATATCCTGGGACCCACACTGCTACAACAGTACTGTCTTTAGTTGTATTTTTCCATGAAATACGATGGGCCAATTTCTTTAGTGATGTAAATTTGATAAGTCTCCACTGAAATCAGTGGAATTGCTCCATTCCCAAACAATTTTATCCTGCTGTCTTTTTCTCTAAGTATATTCAGTAACATGGGATGATAAAAACTCCTTTTAACATTTAAATACTCATCATTAGCAGCAGAATTCTTGAATCATTCCAACACACTGTATAAATTACTGCCTGAAAGTCATTTTTGATTCTATGGAGACAAGGACCCAAATTTATCCATAGCATAAATGGGCACAGTTCCCACTGAAATCTCTGCTAGCTGTTCCTGCTTACATCAGCCCTGAATTTGGCCCATGACTCTTTAGTCTAGACTTATCTTCTAATCAAGCTATCAGCTTGGGTCCCAGCAGCAGCCATAGCATGTGCTCAACACAAGAAAACTCAGAGGAGATGCTGGGAGAAAACTATCAATAGTTTTTCACAATGGAGGAAGAAGTGATAACATTCCTGTTTGCAAACAGATATATGGTCATTGTTTTGATAGATAACTTCAACTGCCACACTCCCCAAGTGGCTCTCTACAGGCAAAAGACCATGGCCATTTTCTCAGAGAATCATTCGGAATTCACACTATTTTCTGCAATTTTATTGAAACTTTGTTAAAGAAACAGCCATCTTACAGCAAAAAAACTGCAGGACCAGACTTCAAAGAGAAACTGCTGAGCTTCAGTTCATTTGCAAATTTGGCACCATCAGATCAGGATTAACTAAAGACTGTGAATGGCTAGCCAGCTACAAAAGCACTTTCTCCTCCCTTGGTGGTCACATCCCAACTGTTAGAAGAGGGCTGCACCGTCCCTGATTGAACTAACCTCATTATTTCCAGACTGATTCTTGCCTGTAAATTTATACCAGCCTCTGGAAATTTCCATTACATGCATCTGACAAAGTGAGTATTCACCCACCAAAGCTTAGGTGCCACAGGACTCTTTGTTGTTTGTTAAAGAAATGATTTCCATGACATCCTGCTAGAGAAATGAAGCTCACATATATTCCATAAACCAAAGAAATCTCTTGGACTCTTACAATAGTCTATTTGGCTACAGTGGAACATCAACCCTTGATATGGCAATAGAGGAATGGGTGACAAGTGTATCCACACACATGGGTGGGAAGTGAAAGATTTTTACGCTTTATTATGAACACGTTTTAAAATTCAGATTTCAAATACATAGATTTATTGAATGCAATGATTGTCAGCAATTTTAAACTGTAACAAAATGTGTATGATATTGCTTGTTTATTTCTCTCATTAAAAATAAAAGATGTTGTTTTTAAAAAGTTACTCGCATTACGGGCCACATTTTAAACATTGTTGCAAAATTTGCAGCTGCAGCTAGTGATGGGTGCAAAATTATAGTCATTTTAATGGCTGTTTAATTGTCACAGACCTTCTGACTGCCACCACAAACTGGGCAGTTGGTCATTTAAAAGCTATAAATTGCTCCAGTAAATATTTGTTATTGCATAATCAGAGGCTGGTTCACTTGCCCCAAGAAATGTATTTACAGTTAAGACTGTGCAATGAAATCCTTTTGTTAGATGAGCTCTTATTTCTGTTGCTGAGGCAGTAAATTTCCAGATTTTGACTGCTCTGGCATTTGTTTTTGGGAGGGAAATAAATTTTGACTAACGAAAGAAACAAGAAGTTTCTGCAGAAACATGAAGATCCTGCATCTTGGCAGGGGGTTAGACTAGATGACCCCTGCAGTCCCTTCTAACCCTATGGTTATATGAGTCTAAGTTCTGACTTAAGATTCTATGATTCTAAGTTCTGACTTAAGATGCAAGTGAACATCTGCTTTGAATCGAATTAGCTAAGCCCAACAGCAGGGAAAGCCATTGCCCCATTGGCCAGGTCTCCCTGCAAACGTATACATCTATGTTTAATTTATCTACATTGTAAACATCTTGTCTCCGGTTATTTTATAATGAAATGTCACTTCCTCCATTATTGTATTAGAACTTCCTTGGTATTGATTTGTTTCTTCAATGAGGTGTTTTGGAGGTGATAAATGGTGCAAAGGATTAATTTACCTTTTTTATTTCAAATTGTTGTTTGGTCTCAAGTGAAAATTAGTTTTTGTTTTGTTTTGTAATGAATATGTTCTAAAAAAGCATGTTCCAAAAAACACTTGATCTTGGGCTCTCCTGCCTTTGCCAGACACTGAAAAAATCAAATCAAAAGTAAACCAAACCAGATAATAATCAACACAAAATGAATCAGTGCTTTTATCCCATTCCATAGTGTCTATGTTTATGCACATCACAAGCTATCAAGCTATAAACATTAACTTCAACTTCCTGCCAAAAATGAAAAATCATATAATGTAAATTACACTTTAAAGCACAGAAGAATGTTTCTTGGTTATGAGACTCAAAAAGTTGCTTCCATCTCATTTTTGTCTGTAAAATAAATATGATAAGAATTAATATGTAGAATGAAAACTACAGGCAAAATGCTGGCCCCACTGAAATCAGTGGCAAAACTCTCATTGATTTCACCCTTTGTTTTGGATACTAATTAAGCCTTTTTAAATTAAATTAATTCTTTTCAAATTTCAGAGTGGTAGCCGTGTTAGTCTGTATCAGCAAAAACAATGAGGAGTCCTTGTGGCACCTTAGAGACTAACAAATTTATTTGGGCATAAGCTTTCATGGGCTAAAACCCACTTCATCAGATGCATGGAGTGGAAAATTCAGGAGCAGGTATAAATACATTCCATGCATCTGATGAAGTAGGTTATAGCCCACAAAAACTTATGCCCAAATAAATTTGCTAGTCTCTAAGGTGCCACAGGGACTCATTGTTATCTTTTCAAATTATGTATTAAGGCACCAATATGTTTCAGGCCCCCTAAGAAAAGGCACAAATCTAAAAGACATTGGAATTGCACAGAAAGGTCCTTTCAGCCTTAGGAAACATGTTTTTTGTTAAAGAAAAAAAAACTATTTAAAAGATTTTTTTTTTTAAATGAGTTGACCACAACAGTCATGGCAGAGATATTGATGAGTTAAGTGGGGATTTTGATCTGGGTCTTTCAAGACTGAACATATTATATACAATTATAATAGCAAACAAGCCTGATGTAACCATTCTGCCCCTCTGAGTTGGCAGCAACAAGGGCAGGGTTCAGTATCCAGGGGTTCCGTTTCAATAACACAATACAAAACCGGCTCGAGCCCCCACCCAGTGACCTGGGACACTTACATACCACCCCCTCCCCAGGCGCCTCTAGGAGGCAATACTTCTCCACTCACGAGCACGGGGTCTGAGTGTAGCAAAATCCTTTTAATAAAGGAGGGAAACAATGCGGCATCATGTTGGAGAAACGCCACAAACAGGATTATAACACCAAACCATAAGCAAAAAAACCCACCTCCAAGTACGTTTGACGATATCCTTTCCCCCTTAGGGTCTTAAGTCCAATCACCTCAAAGTCTAACAACCCGAAAGTCTCTGGTCAGAGTTCAAAAGTTTATCCACAGAGTTTTACCCCCCCAGCCTGGGTGGAAATGGGGTGGGGGACACACACAGGGTGTTAAGGGGCACCTTACGTGGGCCAAGGCCAACTGCTCTGCCTCTCCGTGGAGTTCTGCTGCAGCCTTCACCACGACCAGCTCCACTACACCAGCTGTGCTGCTCCTTCAGCCGACCCGTGAGCCACTCCAGCTGTCCCCGCAAACCGCTCCACTCCGCTCACTGTTCCATGGGCTGCTCCAACATGCTGCAAACTGCTCCGTTCTGCCAGCCGCTTAGCAATAGATCTTCAGGCTCCCCCACTAGTTAACACAGCACTCAGTGATCTCAGCTCAGTAAGCTTAGCTCTTTTAGTGATTTCAGCTTGTAGTAGGGGAGCCCTGGAACTGGTGCACCTTTGGCCCAACGTGAATTCAGCTCAGCAACCTCTGGATGGACTCCTAATGGAATCAAAATTAGCTCTACTCTTCAACAGTGGAGAGGGGAGGATGGGCAATTGGTGTTCCCAGCCCTCAAAAGGGGCCCATACCATCAGATACACACACCAGTCCCCAGCCTCTCTCATTTCAATGGGTTTTGGCACCCATGTCCCTTGTCTAGCAAGCACTACTTAATTGATATTGAGATGTCTCTGTCATAAAGCAGTTTCATAGTTCCTTATTCACATAATCAGGGTGACAACACTTTATTCCTCCTGCCCCAATAACAAAGAAATTGGGGATCCCAGAGCTGTCAAAATAACCATCCCAGGCTGCTGTGGGCTATGTTAGGTGGGGTGGGTGTGCCAGTGCAAATACCTGAAATTCCTTTCCACATTCCCCATAATTCACCACTAGATGTCAGGGTAGAGCTCATCCTCACTCTGCTTAGACTGATAACAACCACATGTTCTTAAATGTCAAGTAGAAAATGAACATTAGAACAAAGAAGGCCTTTAAACAAACATATCTTGGGTCAAACTTTCAGACCAAAGTGAAGCAGTTTCACCTGTAAATTTTAGCATTTGCATACCCACTAACTTTTGCATGTGTAGTTGGGTAATTCTGCATCTAACTGCCTGCTTGCTTGTGGATTTCCCCAATTTGTGCACAGAAAATCTGTTTGTGAGATCAAAGCCAGACCCCAGAGAAACATATGGGATATGTACATTACTCTAGATACATCCAATGTGTATATGATGAAAATGAGATTGATTTTTAATAATTTTAAGAGATAAAGGGCCACATACGCTCTCCCTTTCATGGTACTGAGCAGACTTGGTTGTTGTAACATCTTCAAGAGTGGTGTGCAGATGCACTGGGCTACACTGCTTGGGAGTCCCTTGAAGAAATCCTGGCTGAGTCAAACAGAATTCCTCAGAATTCTGACTCCAAATGCTGTGTGGCTTGTCAGCCCCTGATTGTGCATAGGGAATAATCACTGCCACTATAATGTGCTGTATGCATGCTCCTGCAATTCTTGGCAAAGGAGATTTGGCTGGGAGCTGCGCACTTGCTGAGTGTGGTGCAAAGTGTACCATGCTCAGAATAGTGCCAACCTGCACGTCCATTCCTATATGGGGAGGTTTTGGTTGTGAGACTGAAGATGCGGCATGTCTGATGCTATGGTAATATGTAAGCAAGTAAAATCCATTTAGTCAGGTCTGAATATTGGTGAAATTGTAGCAGAAGTTTTGGAAGCCTTCTTGAGCCATCACTTACTTTGAACACTCATCGGCTGCCCTCCCAGTGATCTGCTGCACACCATCTATCCACTGGTAGTCCCCTACTGCGATGACTCACTGCCATTCCTTCCATGCTTAATTCTCAAGGTGATTTCCATCTCTATGCCTGATGTGACCAAGTACATAAAGTTGCTCCTGGGTGATTTCCGACAATAGGGTCTGCTTCTCTCCAATAACATTTCTGATGTAAGCATTCATCTGCTTTGGTGCTGAGTGCTTCTATCTACTATGATAATGAAACAACTATCATTATCACTAGTAAGTGGACAGGGATACAGTATGCTGCCCCCCTGGAATGGGATGCAGAGGTAGAAATACCACATTGTTTAGCAGCAGATGTTCTTAAACTGTATTGATGATGGGCTCCAGAGTGAGTCCTATTGTACTGTTCCCAGCTGTGGTTTGAAGTGTCATGGGTGGGACTGAAAAAAGGGAGTGTTTGGCTTTTGAAGTGAGGTGTGGGAAAAAAATCTGAGAAAAAAGAATCAGCTAAGGAGTAAGAGAGAGACAGAGAGAGATTTTATGGAAAATGTAATGTTTACATGTTTAATCTGCATGGAGCAAGGATTTGTCACACTGTGGTGAGACTGAGCAAAGCTGTAATTGAAGCTATTAAAAATGAAGAGTCACACAGTGGTTACTGCTTGACAGATAGAATTTGACCCAATTTAGCCACAGAAAAGAATATTCCATACTAAACCCAGAAAAGATGTGGCAGTTCAGCTTTTGGATTAAATTATCCTTGCTGATGCATCTGCAAACTTCATCTGTACATGTTAGCTTGACCATTACACCTCAGGAAAGATTCACTGGTGGGCAGTGTTCCCTCTAATGTGCAGAATATATGTTATGTGCACTGAGGTAGTATGCAGATGTGCGCCACCAGTAGGAACAAAAACCTAGATATAATATATTATTTTTAAAACATTACTTCAGCCAGGACAGGTTAGCCATTTTAGAACTCACTACTCAAAGAATTAAATGTAAAGGGAAGAGAGAAATAAAAATTATGAAATGCATTGATCAATCAAAACACTATAATAACACACTTTGAAAGAATAAACTTACAGAGAATATATGTGCATTGCAGGAAGTACCAAGAAGTAACAATAACGATAATACAAATATGTGTTGGGAGGTGAGTGTGAAAGACTGTGTGTGTAGATCTGGTTCCTTGACCACATCACATCTGTCATGTACATTCAATACACAGAACATGCACACTGAAATTTTACAGTGTATTTTGTCGGTGAAAGCAAATATTTGGATAGTATTTTACAAATCCTGTGATGATTTTGACTAATCAGGTTAAAGAGTTTAACTTTATGCTATCTTTATTGTATTTCTCTGAAACTGACAAATGTGGAAAGGAACACTGAAAAATACAAAGTATGGATAATTCTCTAATCTTTAATTTGTAGTAATCTTAAATGCTGTTTATAAGAAAAGCAGGTGAAACTTTTGATATGTAGATTGACATGTACGTTCATCATCACAGAATCAACCAAATGCTCCTACCTCACTTGCACCTTTATTCTAGTTCTTGATGTCTGCACCTGCCATTTTCATGTTCTAACAAGTTACAGGCCAACCTGGAAATGTCATTAATTTTCTCAATGATTATTTTTGAGAAACCTGATTAAACCAATGAAACGTGTCTTGACACTATTGACCTGGCAGATTCAGTCATTGGTTAAATTTTTGGTTTAAGGAAATTTGACGCAGCATCTCAGCCTCCAGTAATGAAATTCTTACGAATATGTCAATAGAAGCCAAGTACTCAGAATGATAGGATCAACGGAGAAATATGGAAATCAACCATTCAAGCATTAATCAAAATATTTTTCTTAGTAAATTGAAACTTGCCTTAGATAATTACTTCTTCAGGTTACTTGAACTTTGAAGTTGTTTATAAAAAGGCAAATTCAACAGACATTTCAAAATAGGATAAGAGTGCTGCTGCATACAATACCACAAGAAGTCAGCGCAAATTTGCTAATTGTTCGGTGCCAAGGTATCCTGAAAAATGTTGCAAACAGAACATTAGTTATATTTTGTTTTAACTTCTTTGTAAAACTATTAGTTGCATGCTTGCTTATTTATTTATTTATTTGGGGATGGGGAGAGTGTTTGACAAAATAAGAAGCAGATGCAATTATCCAAAGTCAGTAAAATTTTCCATTGACTTTTATGGGCTTTGATCAGGCCTACGATGCACAAATATACTGAAGTAGAATAACTGAATCCTGAAGTATATGGCACAATAGGGGCTCAGACATTTGCATCCAAGCAGATTCATCTGGAATGTTTCCATCAAAATTTGGCTCTGATTTGATGTTTAGTTGTTTCAGCTCATTTGAAGCACTAAATGGTTTAAATAAATATGATTTTAATGGATGTTGATAAGAGAAAGGAGATGAAATTTGTGATTTGTGGTTCCAGTTCTGAAATTATTCACTTAAATGCCTCAGCTTTACTAGCAATTACATTGATTTTGCTTTGGCAAATGGAACAGATAGCTGCTAATGTAAAAAGTTTTGGAGTGCATGGTCAAAGATTTGCACCTCAGTTTGGGTTATGAACAGTTTGATGAGTGCATTTCACACTAAACCGCTTGTTTCAAAATCCATTTGTGAGAGTTTGTTCCTTTGGAGCTCTTTAATTTTGTGTTTGAATTACAACTTAAGCCATTAGTTCCACAAAGGCTGAGCTGTGCTTGCTTTCTAATGATTAAAGAGGGAAAAGGTGTTAACAGTGTGATTCAAAGAGATACCATATGCAGAGAATCAGAGGGGTAGCCATGTTAGTCTGAATCTGTAAAAGCAACAAAGAGTCCTGTGGCACCTTATAGACCAGAGGTCGGCAACCTTTCAGAAGTGGTGTGCTGAGTCTTCATTTATTCACTCTGATTTAAGGTTCCGCGTGCCGGTAACACATTTTAACCTTTTTAGAAGGTCTCTTTCTATAAGTCTATAATATATAACTAAACTATTGTTGTATGTAAAGTAAATAAGGTTTTTAAAATGCTTGAGAAGCTTCATTTAAAATTAAATTAAAATGCAGAGCCTCCCGGACCGGTGGCCAGGACGTAGGCAGTGTGAGTGCCACTGAAAATCAGCCATACACGTGCCATAGGTTGCCTACCCCTGTTATAGACTAACAGACATATTGGAGCATGAGCTCCAATGCATGCATCCAATGAAGCTTCACCCACGAAAGCTCATGCTCCAATACATCTGTTAGTCTATAAGGTGCCACAGGACTCTTTGCTACTATATGCACAGTGCTAATTAACATTTCTGTACTAAGCAAAAGTCTTAAATGAACAAATCCTCATTTAGCGTGTAGAAATGATCTATTCCAAGTTGTTTTAGGCATAAATAGTCAGGCTTCTGCCTTTTAGCGATACAGTTCTTGTCCTTCTACAACTTCTAATAGAAAACAGAAATGTGGAAACAGGTGAATTTCTTCACATGACCCCGATTAGTAGGTGGAAAACCATGAAAGGCCAGCATGGTATATAAAATTCAAACATGGTCAGGAAGGTCTGAGGATGAGGTGAACTTTCAAATCAGATTTAAAATAAAAACAAGATGCAGTTTTGCCAACTCTTCTGATTTTATAGAGGGTCTCATGATATTAGGAGTTTTTCTTAAAGAGTCCAGTGATTAGGTGAGAATCTCAGCTTTTATTATAAAGGTATGTTTCAGGCCCTTACTTGAATGGAGAAAAGCTTGAAAACACAAGTTGAGTGCAATCTAACAGATCGAAAACCAGAAGGCAATGAAAAAAAGCCCCCAAATGATTATTGTTTAAAAACTCATGATATTTAAGCCAAACCCATGATTTTTGGGCGTCTGGCTCATGATTTAATGCTTGAGGCTGGCAATCCTGCAAGAGGATGTTAATTATGATGCATTAAAAGTGTAAGCATTTATCAGAATTAAAACAAAAAAAAAAGCAACCACACTTTCCCCCGTTACCTATCAAAAAAACAGAAAGGAGAGCTAAAACAAGATAAACTGTAGATTACTAGATTTATCTAGTTGAGATCTAGTGCAGAGGACCAATGTTTAGTTGATTAAACTCTAAATATAAAAGTTATTGGCATGTAAAATAGGAACACTGCAATGGCACAGTGATTAAATGATTGCTGGAGATAGATTATTTTTTTCAAATGAAGGTCATGGAGCTAGATCACACAAACTCAAATAATCCCAATTAGGCCTGTAAATGGAGAATGACAGTGAAGTCACAGTATCGCCTGCTGTGAATAACAGGAATAGGTCATGAAAATTGCAGGAGATCAGGCCTCTTTGGATAATTAATGCAAAATGTGAAAAATTGCTGGTGATGGGCCTGGTTCTCATCTCACCTAAAGCA
This sequence comes from Chelonoidis abingdonii, assembly GCF_003597395.2. Taxonomy (NCBI): domain Eukaryota; kingdom Metazoa; phylum Chordata; order Testudines; family Testudinidae; genus Chelonoidis; species Chelonoidis abingdonii. The sequence continues at coordinate 30,550,055 of NC_133778.1, read as the reverse complement.
ATTTAGCACCACTGACTTCTGTAGTGTATTCAAGGCTTAAAGAGGTGCAAGTGGCGCAAGCTTCAGGTTTTCAGTATTATTGTATGTCACACAGTGACTGGCCCCTTTAAGCGAAATGGGTCCAGCTCCCCTGTGCCACACAGGGATATCCCAGGTTGACCTGATTAAGAAGGTGAAGTGGCATGTAGGGCTGGTAAATGAGAGAAAGATGTCTGTGACTGGGGAAGAAGTCCCTGGAGGGAAGTGCTGGAGTTCCCTAGGAAAGGGGAGGGTAGCAGAAGGGTGAGTTTGTGGACCTGCCTGAGTCTGAAAGCCAGGGCTAGGAGAACAGTGGATGGGCTAGCCTGATGACCTTCTTAAGCAAGAGAGCTAGTGCCAAGAGGCTGAAAAAGACTGAGAGCACAGAGGGGCTAGCTTGCTAATCTTTCCCAGTCAGAGGCTTGGAAAGCAGGAAGAAGCCTGGGAAGGACTCGAGCTGAAGGAGCTGTTTTTGATGAAAGAACAGGTGGGGACCAGAGGAAAGCCCAGATGTGGCAGAAAATGCCAGAGCTGTGGCTTACGGTGTGTCATTGGACTGTGGTTTAGGATTTTTATGGATGATGTGCACTGTATGGGGGGTAATTGGACCAAGTTTTGGGGGTTTAAGGACTATTTATGCTATGTGGGATAATAAACTGACCCCGCATAGGAGTAATATCAGACTTGTGGTGCAGCCTTTAAGGAGCCTAAAAGAGGAAATGGGAAGGTTACTTTGGCATTATTGCAGCCAGCAGCAAAGGGGTGCTCAGGTGGAAGTGGGAACCATGACTTTATACTTTTTTTTTCATTGTACAGTTCTACTAAACAGTGCCCTTCACACCAGGCTCCAGCTCCATTGACAGAGCCACTCTCCTCTCCTGCTTCTGTACCCCCACCTCCTTTGGATTTTATTTTTCATTTTACTTGTGAAGAGAGAAGAGTGCAGTCCTAGTGGGCTTATATCCTGGTCTCTGAAAGGCATGGTTGCAAATCCCTTAGTATTACATTCAAAATGACAAGATTTCCTGGTTATAGAGCTCCGGCTGACAATGCACACCAGTTGGCGATGTTCATTTCGCTGACTGCAAGCTTGATTGCAGTTCCTACAAGTCTCACCAACGAGTGGACTTACTGGTACTATTTCCTGTGCATACAGGTGGAAAAATTATGGCCTTGATTAGGATGGGATGGGTTCTACATTGTCAGAAACTACACTCATTGCCTGGCATTGTAGTAACTCAGATGACCAGTGGTTTCCCCAGGAATTGAAATTGGTTGGACTTATTTTAGTGACTTTGCTCCAGAATGCTAGATTTGTGACTGGGAATGGAACTTACATATATGTTTCCTAGTAGGCCAAGATTTTTAAAATGCTTATTTGCCAGGTTGTTATCTCCCTGTGCTATCTTGAGAGGTCATTATGTTGGGGAGTTTCGTACTAAACTATTTTATTATTATATTAATTTTTACATAAGAATGGTCATACTGGGTCAGACCAATGGTGCATATGCCCAGTATCCTGTCTTCCGACAATGGTCAAGGCCAGGTGCTTCAGAGGGAATGAAACAGAACAGGTAATCATCAAGTGTCCATCCCCTGTTGCCCATTCCAGCTTCTGGCAAACGGTAGGGACACTCAGAGCATGGCGTGCATCCCTCCCCCATCCTGGCTAACAGCCACTGATGGACCATTCTCCAGGAATTTATCTAGTTCTTTTTAATCCTGTTATAATTTTGGTCTTCACGGTATCCTTTGGCAAAGAGTTCCACAGGTGACTTTATGTGTGTGAAGAAGTACTTCCTTTTTTAAAAAAAACAACCTTTCATGGGTGACTGCTAGTTCTTGTGTTTGTGAAGGATTAATAACATTTCCTTCTTCACTTTCTTCACACCAGTCAAGATTTATAGACACTCTATCGTATAACCCCCCTATCGTCTCTTTTCTAACTGAAAATTCCGTCATTTAATTTCTCCTCCTGTTTCTCCCTCTAATCTATTTAGTTGCCCTCTCTGTACCTTTTCCATTCCAATTATATCTTTTTGGATGGGTGACCAGATCTCTACAGTATTCAAGGTGTACATGTACCATGTATACCATGATTATATTAGAGGCAATATGATATTTCTGTCTTATATCTATCTCTTTCTTAAAAAAGCAAGGTTTCAGAGTAGCAGCCATGTAGTCTGTATCCGCAAAAGAACAGGAGTACTTGTAGCACCTAGAGACTAACACATCTATCTGAGCCTAACTTTCGTGGGCTACATCCATGATGGCTGGAGCCCACGAGTTGATGCTCCAAATAAATGTGTTAGTCTCTAAGGTGCCACAATACTCCTGTTCTTTTTAAACAAGCAAACAGAATGTGGTAATCATTGACTGCCGTGCTCATTGAGTGATGTTTTCAGAGAACTATCCACAACTCCAAGATCCACTTCTAGTGTTAACAGCTAATTCAGATTCCTTCATTTTGTTATGTATAGTTGAGATTTTCCAATGTGCATTACTTTGCATTTATCAACACTGATTCATCTGCCATTTTTGTTGCCCAGTCAACCCAGTTTGTGAGATCCCTTTGTAACTATAATATATTTGTATTTTATTATATCTATATTATAAAAAACTCGTTCGCAGTCTGCCTGGGACTTACTATCTGAATAGTTTTGTATCATCTGCAAATTTGCCACCTCAACTGTTTACCCATTTTTCCAGATCATTTATGAGTATGTGAACACGTAATGGTCCCAGTACCGACTTCTCAGGGATACCACTATTTCTCTCTGCTCCATTCTGAACTGATAATTATCTACCTCTTGTTATCCCATCTTTTAACAGTACTGATCCATGAGAAGATTCCCTTATCCATGATGGCTTACTTTTCAAAGTCAATTTAAATTAAATACATATTCTTTAATTTATATTTTTTTAGAAATCTAGACCTGTTATGTGTTTTGGTGTAACTTACATTATCCTTATGTTAAATTTGCATTATCGTAACAAACATTTACTTATTCATATCTCTTTTATATTCTCATTGGTCCTGACATCCCCCCCCCCAATCCCCGCAATTTCAATTCTGGGAAACCACTGGTCACTGAGTTACACAATGCAGGCAATGAGTGTAGTTCTGACATGTGAACCCAGCACCATCCAATCAAGGCCATAATTTGTCACCTGTATGCACCAGGAAATAGTACCAGAAGTCCACTCGTTGTAGACTTGTAGGAACTGCAATCATGCGTGCATCAGCGAAATGAACAGCGCCACTGGTGTGCATGGTCAGCCGAGCTCTATAACCAGGAAATCTTGTCATTTGAATGTAAATACTAAGGGATTGCAACATGCCTTTAGAGACCAGGAAATAACCACTAGGACTGCACCCTTTCTCCTCTTCAAAAGTAAAATGAAAAATAAAATCCAAAGGAGGTTGGGGTAACAGAAGCAGAGAGGAGAGTGGCCTGGTCAATGGAGCGAGCCTGGTTGAAGGGCATGTTAGTAGAACTGTACAATGAAAAAAAAAAGTATAAAGTTCATGGTTCCACTCCACCTGACACCCCTTTGCTGCTGGCTGCAATAACTGCCAAGTAACCTTCCCATTTCCTCTTAGGCTCCTTAAAGGCTCACCCACAAGTCTGATATTACTGCCCTATGCGGGGTCAGTTATGTACCACATAGCAATAAATAGTCCTTAAACCCCAAAACTTGCCAATTACCCCCCATAACAGTGCACCAATCATCCATAAAAATCTGAAATCACAGTCCAATGACACACCGTAAGCCACAGCTCTGGCATTTTCTGCCATCTGGGCTTTCCGCTGGTCCCCACCGTTCTTCAATCAAAACAGCCCTTCAGCTCGAGTCCTCCCAAGGCTCTTCCTGCTTCCAAGGCCTCTGACTGGGAAAGTGATTAGCAAGCTAAGCCCCTCTGTGCTCTCAGTTCATTTTTCAGCCCTTCTTGGCACTAGCCGCCCCCCCACCCCCCCCCCCCCCCCCCGCCCCCCCACCCCCCCCCCCCCCCCCCCCCCCCTCCCCCCCCCCCCCCCCCCCCCTCCTCCCCCCCCCCCCTCCTTTCCTCCCTTCCCCCCCCCCCCTCTGCTTAAGAAGGTCATCAGGTCTAGCCATCCACTGTTCTCCTAGCCCTGTGCTTCGAACTCCAGTCAGGTCCACAAACCACCCTTCCTGCTACCCTGCCCTTTCCGAGGAACTCCTCACACTCCCTCGCCATGGGACTTCTTCCCCATCACAGACATCGTTTCTCTCATTTGTACCAGCCCACATGGCCAACTTTTCACTTCTTATTACAGGTCAATCCTGGGATATTTTTCCCTGTGTGCACAGGAGGCGGGACCCATTTCGCTTATAAGGTGGCCAGTCATCTGGTGTGACATACAAAATTACTTGAAAACCTGAATTTGCTTGCCCAAACTTTGTCACCTCTTAAGTGTCCGTGAATCCACTACATGTAAAGTCATGTGTGCTAAATTTGCTTTAGGTGGAGGAGAACCAGGCTCATCACCAGCAATTTTTTCATCATTTTTGCTAAGTAATTATCCAAAGAGGCCTTGATCTCCGCGAAGTTTTGCCATTGACCTTTTCCTGTTATTCTACAGTCAGTCGAATTATTCTGGTGACGTTTCACTTGCTATTTCTTCCATTTTACAGGCCTATATTGGAGTATTTTGATTTGTGGTTGATCTAGCTCCTATGTACCTCATTTGGATTATAAAATAATCTATTTCTCCAGCAATCCAGTTAATTTCACTGGCCGTTTTGCAGTGTTCCTATGTGTTAACATGCCAATTAACGTTTAATTGAAAGAGAATCCAACTAACATGTTCCTCTTGCACTAGATCTCAACTAGAGTATAATCTATAATGCTACAGTTTTAGATTCTTTGTTTTTAGCTCTCTCTTTCTGTTTTTGTTTTTGATTTTTAGGTTAACGGTGTGATAATGTGTTGGTTTGCTGTTTTTGTTTTAAATTCTGAGTAATGCTACACTTTAATTGCAGCATAAGTAACATCCGCTCTAGGATTGCCAGCCTCTAGATGTCATTAAATTCATGAGCCAACGCTCAAATAATCAGGTTTGGTGTCTTTAATTATATCTAGAGTTTAAATCATTATACATTGGGGCTTGTTTCATTTGCCTTTCTGGTTCGATTCTGTAGTTATTTGCTACTTCAACTTGTGTTTTCTAACTTTTCTCCTATTTCATACTGTTAAAGGGCTCTTGAAACGATATCTCTTATAATAAAAAGCGTGATATTCTCACCTATTATACTGGACTTCTTAAGATTAAAACTTCTAATATTTCATGTAGACTCTTCTATAAATATCTTAGATAGTTGGCAAACTGCATCTGTTTTTATTTTAGAATCTGATTTGAAAGTACCTCGATCGCCAGACCTCCTGACGCATTGTTTTGAATTTAATATATTCCATTGCTTGCCTTTTCATGTTTCCACCTGATCTAATCGTGGGCCATTGTTGATATGAATTATTTCATCATCTTTTTTTTTTTTTCTCTCCTTCCATCTATTTTCTTTTCCTTCTTTTTTGGTTTTTTTTTTTTTTTGTTTCTTTAATTAATTAGAAAGGTTGTGTTTAGAGGAAGGACATATGAACTGTATTCGCTATATATTATGGTAGTATTCTCGACTATAGTTTATGTTCTAAATACAATCTTGGATATATATTTCATTTCTATGCTAAAATACTTCGGCCTTATAAAAGGAGGGGGAATATATATTTTTTTTTTTGTTTTTTTCATTTAATTGATTCTTTTGCTACATGAATATGTTAATTAGTCTACTTGCATTATTATTAGCATAATGTATGTCCTTGTGGCACCTTATTTATTTGATCTTAACAGATGTATTTGAGCATGAGCTTTTCGTGGTGTCGAAGTTTCATTGGGATGCATGCATGGAGCTATGCTCAATATGTCTGTTATTGCTCTATCAACGTAGGGTAGGCAATGATGGCACGTGTCTGGGCTGATTTTCAGTGGCACTCACTCACTGCCTATCTTTCCTGGCCATCCGGTCCGGTGAGGCTTCTGGCATTTATTATTTATGTAAAGGACTCCTTCAAGCATTTAAAAACCTTATTTACTTTACAAATTCAACAAATTTTAGTTATCTATTATTAGTACTTATATAGTGAAGAATGAGTACTCTCTAAAAACGGTAAATGTGTACGGACTAGCGCGGATTTAAATCAGACGTGGAATAAATGAAGACGCACACCACTTCTGACAGTGTCTCTGACCTCTGGTCTATAGGTGCCACAGGACTTCTGTGCTTTTACCAGATTGCAGCACTAACATGGCTACCCCTCTGATCTCCATTATGGTATTCTCTTGATCACAGGTTAACACTTTTCCCTCTTTCATTGAAAGCAAGCACAGTCAGCCTTTGTGGAATAACTGGCTTAAGTGTAATTCAACACAAAATTAAGAGCCCAAAAGTAACAAACTCTCTCAAATGGATTTTTTGAAACAAGCGGATTAGTGTGAAATGTCACTCATTCTAACTGTTCATAACCACAACTGAGCTGCAAATCTTTGACCACTTTGCACTCCAAAACTTTATACATTAGCAGCTATATCCTGTTCATTTGTCCAAAGCAAAATCATGGTAATTGCTTAGTAAGCTGAGCATTTAAGTGAATATTTCAGACTTGGCATACCACAATCCAACAAATTTCATCTCCTTTCTCGTTATCAAATCCATTATAAATCATGATTTATTACACCATTTAGTCTTCAATGCGCGAAAAACTAAACATTCACAGTCAAGCAAATTTGATGGAAACATTCAGATGATTCTGCTTGGATGCACTTGTCTGGAGCCCCCTTGTGCCCATTAAACTTCAGGGATTCAGTTTTCTACTTCAGTATTATTGTGCATCGGTCGGCCATCAAAGCCCATTAAAGTCAATGGACAATTTTACATGACTTTGGACTAATTTGCTATTCTGCGTGTCTTATGTTGTCAATGACACTCTCCCCATCCCGCGAAATAAATAAATAATGTCAATAGTGCTACTAAGATCGTGTAAACAGAATTACCTAACTAATGTTCTTTTGCAAATTTCGGATACCTTGGCACGAACAATAGCAAGATTGCGCGGACTTCTTGTGGTCTATGTGCAGCAGCACTCTTTTCCATTTTTTGAATGTCTGTTGAATTTGCTCTTTTAGAAACCAACTTCAAAGTTCAAGTAACGTGACGAAGTAATTATCTAAGCAAGTTTCATATACTAAGCAAAATCATATTGTGATTAATCTGATGGTTGATTTCCTTGTCTCTATTCCATTCTTCTGAGTACTTGGCTTCTATTGACTATTCGTAAGAATTTCATTACTGGAGGCTGAGATGCTGTCCTGTCAAATTCTAATTCCTCATTATATATCGGCAATGACTGATCTGCCAGTGCAATAGTGTCAGACCGTCTCATTGGTTTAATCAGGTTTCAACAATTCATTGAGAAATTAAGTACTTCCAGGTTGGCGCTGAGCTTTTAGCAACATGAAAGGCAGGTGCAGACATCAAGACAGAAAAGGTGCATATAGTAGATGTATCTTGTGATTTGTGATGAATGAAACGTAGCATGTCAACTACCATATCAAAAGTTTTCACCTGCTTTTCTGTACAGCAGCATTTAAGATACTACAAATTTAAAGATTTAGAGAATTACTCATACTTTGATATTTTTCAGTGTTCCTTTCCATTTGTCAGTTTCAGAGAAATACAATAATGATAGCATCAAGTTAAACGCCTTAACCTGAGTAGTCAAATCATCACAGGATTGTGTAAAATACTATCCAAATATTTGCTTTCACACGACAAATACACTGTTAAAAATTCAGTGTGCCAGTTTGCTGTGTATTGAGATGTACTTGACAGTATGTGATGTGGTCACAGGACTGGATCTACACACACAGTCTTTCACAACTTCACCTCCCAACACATATTTGTATTTACGGTTAATTGTTACTATCTGGTACTTCCCGCAATGCACATATGATTCTATGTAAGTATTCTTTCAAGTTGTGTATTATTAAGTGTTTTGATTGACTCAAGGCATTTCATAATCTTATTTCTCTCTCTTCCCTTTACACTTTATATCTATTGGAGTAGTGAGTTCTAAATGGCTAACCTGTCCTGCGCTGAGTAATGTTGTAAAATAATATATTGATATCTATTTTGTTGTTCCTACTGGTGGCGCACATCTGCAATCTACCTCAGTGCATAACAGTATATTTTCGTCATCATCAGGATACACTGCTCTATCTCAGTTGAATCTTCCCTGATAGTGTAAGGGTCTAAGCTAACACTGTACGATGATAGTTGTGCAGATGCACGCAAAGGATTTAATTTATGCCAAAAGCTTTGAACTGCCACATCTTTTTCTGGGTTTAGTTATGGATTAATTCTTTTCTGTGTGCTACATTGGGTCAATTCTATCTGTCAGATCAGGTACCACTATTGTGGGACTTCTTTCATTTTTAATAGCATTCCAATACAGCTTGCTCAGTCTCACCACAGCAGTGACAAATCTTGCTCATGCCAGATTAAACATGTAAACATTACTTTTCCATAAAATCTTCTCTCTGTCTCTCTCTTACTCCTCCTAAGCGATTCTTTTTTCTCGATTTGTTCTTTCGACCACACCTTCATTCAAAAGCCAAACACTCCCTTTTTCAGTCCCACCCAGCACACTTCACCAACAGCTAGGGAATAGACTCACTCTGGAGCCATCATCTGAACAGTTTTAAGAATATTGCTGCAAACATGTTGGTATTTCTACTCTGCATGCCATTCAAGGGGACGCACATACTGTTCCTGTCCAAGTCACAGTGATAGATGAGTTGTTCATATCATAGTAGATAGAAGCCACTCAGCA